>NC_090647.1:486063106-486220606 GCF_040937935.1 Hyperolius riggenbachi | reverse complement strand
ATTCTGGCGTGCGGATGCAGTGTCAAATTGTGCTGCTCATCTTTGTGTGCTGCTTATTAGGAGCATGTGCAGTATAAGCCATGACATGACACGCAAGTTCGCTGTGTTCTCAGAGACTGCTTATCACGTGCACAGCTTTAAAAGCATTCAGCAATGTTTAGTTTGCGCTTGCAAGTGGAAAAGGAGCCTGATGAGGGATTTACTGCGGCATTTACACAAAAGCTGTTAAAAGCTACAAACCGCTTTTGAAAAACTTTTCCATTTAAACGAGGCTTTCGACATTTGCAGAAAACGCTGTTCACCCTGTGAACCAGACCTAATTTATTTTTCTCGTTCTTCCTGTGCTCATGGCCAGAACCTCGGAGTAGGTCAGATAATATAGGCCAGAGTTCCGGGCATGGGCAGCGACGGACTGGCTATATGATAGAGAATCCCCATCAGATGGATACTGCCTCAGTGGGGTTTCTCAGTGTGGGGGGGGGGGGGGGGGGGGGGGGGGGAGTGCATTCTAGGACTCTCTAACATTGCTGGCTTGTCTCTGCTACTTTTGGTGGCCTGGGAAGGGGGGGGGGGGGGGGTCTTTGTTGAGAGTGTGAAGTTGCCCCAAAATTCGTAAATTTAAGCTCATCTTTGCAACCACGCCCTAGAGACCCTTCCATGCCAAATTTCAGATATGTCCATTAGCATTCAGCCGGTATATGCGCTGGTACACGTTTAAACAGGGCTGTGGAGTCGGAGCAATTTTGGGTACCTGGAGTTGGTGGTTTCAATAAACTGAGGAGTCTGAGTCAGATAATTTTTGTACTGACTCCACAGCCCTACGTATAAAAATACATTTTTTTTTTTTTTTTTGATGACCACTTGTCATTTTTCTCTCGTCTTGAGAAGAGTATAGGTTTGGATTGTTTTTTACTGTGTAGACCAGAGGTGCCCACACTTTTGGCTTGTGAGCTACTTTAAAAAATTAGCAAGTCAAAATGATCTACCTATGTATAAATTTAGGAGCACACTTGTATATACAGAATGGAAAATGTAGTGGGGTCGGGATCTACCATGAAGGCCTCCACAATCCGGTAGATCGCGATCTACCCATTGAGCACCCCTGGTGTAGACCATAGGGATACGAGTCATGTGGAGAGTGGTGACTGATGTTTTTGCTCCTTCTTTTTTTCAGCAATATTTTGGCCATGCATTAGTTCAAATTATGCTTATGCAGGGTCAGCATAGCACTGATAGAGAGGAGATGATGGCTTCACCACTTGTTGCACGAGCAACAAACCAAAGAACAGTTTGCTATGCTCTTGTCATGACCTCTGGAGGCACCTGGAGAAGATCTTTCTGTTTTGCTGGATGTCTATGAGAGCATTTGCACTGCTATTCTGTTTCTCGCTCCACTACACTGTTGCAGTTTGTTTCTTTGGTTTTTTTTTTTTGTTTTACACACAATCTATATCATGCCATGTGTTGCAGGTTTGCCAAGCTTCTCTGTCCATGCTCTGTACTGACTTTCAGCAGACACATGCCCATCTGCAAAAGGCTGTGATCTGAGGCAAAGCTGCTGATCACCCTGGGTTGTGTTTTGTCTTTACATGTTTCTGACGGTGTTTCTATCAATTGTGCAATTCATGTACTGTAAATCGATTTGTTTTAATCACTATGTTGCATGTCAGAATGTGTTTTTTATGTGAAAGTAGTTGTTGAGGAAAGCAACTGTTGGCACTTGATTCAATTATCCAACATTTTGTAAGCAAACAAAGATTGAAGCCTGATGAAGGCTGCCGAACCAAAATCTTACTCTCATTCTTTTAAGTTGGCCAATGAATAGTATCATCCTGATTCAAAAACTTCATTTTCCCCTACGTGAGCTTTTTTTTTTTTTTTACACCAACTCAATTGAAGGTGCCAAAATTACTATGGTGGCCCAGGCTCTACAGAAATGACTATGGTGACAGCAATCTCACATGTTTTATCTGGTTTAAAACCATACCCTGCTGAAGTAGCTTAGTGTTTTTGTTTTGTTTTTTTTTTGTTTTTTTTTAAGTAATCGAAATTTTTTTTGAGAACTGGCTATAATCAGAAGCCAACATTATTCCATCATGGAAGGAGAAAGAAACTTCGCGTAAAAACTGTAACTTCTTGTAAAAGTACAGGTAGTCCCCGGTTAACGAACGAGATCTTAACCTGAATCTGTTCTTAAGTCGAAAAGCTGTGCCATCTCTGTCCCCTTTGCATCCTATGTGGCCCCTTTGCCTCCACCATTCCCCTCTGTGCCTGTTTGTCACACCGTGCCTCTGTCACCTCTCTGTGCCTCTTTCTGTCCCCCACTATGTTTGTACCCCCTTTTTGCCTCCGTTTGTACTTCCTCCTTACCACCACTTTGCCCCCTCTGTGCCTCTGTTTGTGCTACCTCTGTGCCCTCGCTTTGCCTTCTCTGTGCCTCTTTGCCCCTCTGTGCTCTTTCTGTGCCTCTTTGCTCCCTCTGTGCCACTTTGCCCTCTGTGCCTCCAATTGGCCCCCTGGACTCGCCTCCGTACGAGTCTAACACTGTCTTTCCTCCTCTCTCCGCATCCAGCTCCCTCTAGCCGTGTACAGCACCACTTCCTGTCTGTCATGTGTCATACAGGAACCTGTATGTCACATGAGACAGGAAGTGGTGCTGTACGCGGCTAGAGGGAGCTGGATGTGGAGAGACGAGGACAGACAGTGTTGGGCTCGTACGAAGGCGAGTCCAATGCTGTTGCTGCACGTGCCGGCACTTGGGGGAAGTTTGAAGCAGATTCTTCAAACTTCCCCCACACGGAACTGACGTAATCGCGACGGTATCTGCGCGTTGTTCGTAAGTCGGGTGTTCGTAGCCCGAGGAGTACCTGCACCATGTTTTTAGGACGCACCTAGGTTTAGAGGGCAGAAACCAGGAGAAAAAAAAAATGATATACTAAACTGGTGCATCCATGGTGAAGGGATATCTTGTGGATTATTGCCCCCTTTGTACCACTTGTCTCCCTGTGTCCGCCTTTGTCCTCCTCTATCCCTCTTTATGTCCCCCTGTATCCTCCTCTGCATGGGCACAGTACAGGGAGTCCCCGACATTGTTTTTTTTTTTTTTAATTTATTTTTTTTGGAGGTTCGTATTGGCAGGCGTCCACGTCAGGAAATACAGTAAATTTGAATAAATTGCAGCATAGAAACACTGTAAACAGCATATAGCTGTGTAATTGATTCAGTGAAGACCTTACAGGCTTCATGTGCATTATTTTCCTACATAAATATTTTTAGAACCTAGGTTTGACGCTGAGCAGCAGTGCATGTCTTGCCAGGGAGCAGCCCATGTGCTGAATGTAACACCTTTGGGGCCAAAGACATGCACTGTTGAGAATCTGACATCTGTAATCAAACTTCGGAAAACTTGGTTAAGCCTACTTAACTATAAGTGCAATTTTTAAAAGTGAACTCTACCAAGATAGTTGTTTATGGAACCTGTCCTTGAGGCCCTACCAACGTGTATGTTTTGCCAACAACCAGCCTGTGTGAATGCAATGCTGAATGTAACACCTTTGGGGATAAACACAAGCACTGTTGTTAAGTTTCTAGGACAACTTTTGAAAACCATGACAAACAGCAGCATACACAAGAAAGCTTTGTGGAAACTACTGGCTACCAGACCACCGTTTGAGGAAATTATCTTGGCGGCCCTGCAGCAGTGCATGTCTTGCCAGAGAAAACGCTATGTGCATGGAATGGCAAAAACTATACAACCAGGGCTGTGCAGTCGGTACAAAAATCTTCCGACTCCTCAGTTTATGAAACCTCCGACTCTGACTCCGGGTACTCAAAATGGCTCCGACTCCTCTACTCCGACTCCTTAGCCTAATACTTACCAGGGCTGTGGAGTTTGTACAAAAATCACCCGACTCAGACTCCTCAGTTTTTTAAATCACCGACTCCAACTCCCACTCCAGGTACACAAAATTACTCCACAGCCCTGTATACAACCATTGTGGACAAGGACAAGCCCTTGCCCTGTACTTGAGACTTCAGGGCAGGTTCCAAAGTTACACACCTCATTTTCTAGGGCGAAATCTGCATTTAAGGTTTCTCCACTGTAATCATTCTAGAAGAGCTTATGGGAACACCATGACTGTACGTGGAGGAGCTGGTGCATATTGGCGCACTAGATGACATTTTGGTGTGGTGGCTGTAGGAAATGCAATGGCTCCTGAGTTTCAATAATCAGATTGATTAGGTGCAGTAGGTGGAGCAAAGGAGGTATCAAGAAGTTGTGAAAAATGTTAAAAGCTACAGTGGTTTGCACAAGTATTCAGCCCCCTTGAAGTTTTCTACATTTTGTCATATTACTGCCACAAACATGAATCAATTTTATTGGAATTCCACGTGAAAAACCAATACAAAGTGGTGTACACGTGAGAAGTGGAACAAAAATCATACATGATTCCAAATCTTTGTTAAAAAAAAAAACCTGTAAAGTGGGGTGTGTAATTATTGAGCGCCATGAGTCAATACTTTGTAGAACCACCTTTTTGCTGCAATTACAGCTGCCAGTCTTTTAGGGTATGTCTCTACCAGCTTTGCACATCTAGAAACTGAAATCCTTGCCCATTTTTCTGCATTCTTGCAAAACCGCTCCAGCTCAGTCAGATTAGATGGACAGCGTTTGTGAACAACAGTTTTCAGATCGATTGGATTTAGATCTGGACTTTCTAACACATGGATATGTTTTGTTTTAAATCATTCCATTGGTTCCCTGGCTTTATGTTTAGGGTCGTTGTCCTGCTGGAAGGTTAACCTCTGCCCCAGTCTCAAGTCTTTTGCAGACTCCAATCAACTCTTCCCATCAGCTTACCAGCTTTCCTGTCCCTGCTGAAGAGAAGCACCCCCAGAGCATGATGCTGCCACCACCATATTTGACAGTGGGGATGGTGTGTTCAGAGTGATGTGCAGTGTTAGTTTTCTGCCACATATAGCGTTTTGCATTTTGGCAAAAAGTTCAATTTTGGTCTCATCTGACCAGAGCACCTTCTTCCACATATTTGCTGTGTCCCCCACATGGCTTGTGGCAAACTGCAAACGGGACTACTTATGCTTTTCTGTTAATCATGGCTTTCTTCTTGCCACTCTTCCATAAAGGCCAACTTTGTGCAGGGCATGACTAATAGTTATCCTATGGACAGATTCCCCCACCTGAGCTGTAGATCTCTGCAGCTCGTCCAGAGTCACCATGGGCCTCTTGACTGCATTTATGATCAGCGCTCTCCTTGTTCGGCCTGTGAGTTTAGGTGGACGACCTTGTCTTGGTAGGTTTACAGTTGTGCCATACTCCTTCCATTTCTGAATGATTGCTTGAACAGTGCTCTGTGGGATGTTCAAGGCTTTTGAAATCTTTTTGTAGCCTAAGCCTGCTTTATATTTCTCAATAACTTTATCCCTGACCTGTCTGGTGTGTTCTTTGGATTTAATGGTGTTGTTGCTCCCAATATTCTTTTAAGGTGGCCATACATTAGAACGCTTATGGGCAGATTCGACCAAGAGACAAATTTTATCCGTAATCGAATGTGATTAGAGAGAGATACATTTGTCTCTAGTCGAATCTGCCCATACACTACAGGCCGATTCCCGTCCGATTTCAGCATGAAATCAGGGAATCGGCTGAGCCGCCGCGTCCGCCCTGCCGCTGCCCCCAAAATGTATAAATGCACTACACAAATTGCCTGTCCTGTAGCAGCTTCCCCACGGTGCCCTTCCATCTCGCCGGGTAACAGACGCATAAACTCTAGCGGCACATAGCGTCTGACGTCAGGCGCTATGCGCCGCCGGTGTGTATGCAAAACCCAGCGGGATGGACGGAAACCGCGTGGAGGCTGACACTGGATAGGTAATGTATAAATGCACTACTCTACATTTATACATTGCAGCGGCTGGGCTTTCTTCACTCGTTCGCAATTCGGCCGCCGTACCGCAGCGCACCCGACCAACCGACTTCGGCCCGACATCTTCCAGCATGCGTGACCGACCATGCGGCCAATTTCTGTCCCGAAATTGGTCGCTTTGTCGGTTGGGCCTTTGAATCACTCTCAGCTGATACATAACCACTTCAAATGGCTCCATCTTCTCTGTCAGCAATGATCTGACAGGAATAACGACAGAGCAGTGAAGGAGATAACTAATCCTAAATGTAACGGTAAACCACGCCCACTTTCATTTTCATGAATTGCACTTTCTTCCGTTTTTTATTGCATCATTACTGAATGATTACCGAATGCTCGCTAACAGCTGTAGATAACTTTGATGAATCCTGAAATCAACTTGTCGAGTTTTTTACAGAGCAGTCGGTAATTGTTTCAATAAGATTCGATGAATCGAGCCCAAGATGCATGTATAGAAGCACCTATGCTCACTCACTAGTTTAAACCTATATCTTCTTTGAACTTTTGATGGTGTGGCAATGAGTCGTACTTATTGAGATGAGCGATGTTTTCCCACACCAGCTGTGTCCATTGTGCATTTTTGGGGGTTAGTTGGGCTTTGCCATACAATTCTAGGTGTTCTTGTACTCAAATGATGAGGTTCTTTTACACCGTTGTAGTACCTGGTATACATGTTTGTTCAAACAAAAAACCTAAAGCACTGCCTAAGGCCTCGGTTCACACGGCACACATTGCCATCTGTATTTCGGCAGCGCGTGTAGGAGGCATAGACTGCATTGTCTGATGTTCACACTGCATGCATTCCGTACCAGTGGGGTGCGCAAACGCATGCTGCACGCATTTTTTGGCAAAATGCGCGGTTGACCCATTCACTAAAGTGAATAAGATCAGCCACGCAACGCATGCAATCATACGCGTTGCGTTCCAATCGCGCGGCCATCTGCGTGTGATGATGTGAGCGAGGCATAAAATGAAGCAAAGTCCTGCAAAGTAGTTATCAGGGGAACCCGCACTGCAATTCATCTTCTGTCTGCGGATTGTAATGTATGGCTTTGGGTTATTAACCCTTAGGGCTGAATCCACAGCGTTTCCCAGCAGGTGAGTCACATGGGGAATTGCTGCTTATTTGGGCAATGACTTGCCATCCAGATTAAATGCTGTTATGGGCTCGCATCACTACAAGTGCCGGCGTGTGTCCTGCAAGATTAACAGTGGCTCTGTAGAAACCGACTCTTATGGCCCATACTCACGGGCAACGCCGCATACTCAGGTTGCCCGTGAGTATGCGGCGTTGAACGGGCGCGCACCCCGAACTGTCGCTCGTCGCTGATGTCGCCAGGCGATTGAACCGCTCAATCACCTGGCGACAGTTGCCGCCGCAACTCCGCCGCATCTGTCGCTAGTCCGCGTGAGTATGCAGACTAGCGACAGCAACCTCTATCCACAACACGGAGCTTCCAGCGGCGGGGGAGGAGCGTCGGCGACAGCTTCCGTCGCTCAGCTGATCCCTCTTCCGCGTGTGTACGCTGAGGGAGCTGGCGACGAGCTGTTGCCGGCCTGTCGCGCACACGCTAACGTGTTCTGGCGACAGGCCACTTTTGTCCCTCGTGAGTATGGGCCATTACAGTGGAAACAGATCAGAATGGGGAGCACAGTCCTCTTCTAAGTAGACTTGGCACTATACATATACATGCGTATCTCATCCTGCTGCAAGTTATTTCAGGGACACATACATTACATCTATCAATTAACTGAGTTCTTCCCTCATTGGAGGAGTAGGCTACAAAAAATGTGATTCTGACTTTTGTCTATCCCTGATGTAAACCATATATTTTCAGAAAGTTTTCCAACTGATGTCAGCAGTGCATAATAATCGCACTAACTGAGGCAATTTGAGACTCTTTTAGCATTCGTTCACTTACCCTTTAAAAGGACACCTGAATTGAGGGAATGTAAGCTGCCATATTTTAAACAATACAAATTTGCTTTCCTACTGATCCTTTTCACTTATGCTGGGAATTCACCATGAGTTTTTTTTTTTTTTTTGTTGGGCAGATAATTTCCGACAGGTCCGATCTGATTTTGATTGTTTTTCTGATTGATTTTCTCATAGAAGTGAATGGAAAAAAACGATCAGAAAATCGATTGGCCAGTAGATCTGCCAAAAAACGGTGTATTTCCATCATAATACTTTTACCCATAGACCCTTAGGGCCCTTTTCCACCAGCGTGTTTGCGCTGGCTGAATCGCAAAGTCGCAAACCGCAAGCGATTTTACAATCGCTACGGTTTGCTTTTTAACATAGGAATCGCGGTAGGTCATTTCCACTACCGCGATTCGTTTTTTGCCCGAACGCGAGGCGGAGCGATATTTGCCGCGATTTTGCTATGCAGTGCATAGCATAGCAAAATCGCGGCCGCAAAACGTCGGGGAATCGCCGGTTTTGCGATTCAGCAATTGCTAGCGTTCAGCGTGAACGCTAGCGACTGCAGGTGGAAAAGGGCCCTCAAGGCTGCTTTCACAGTGAGACGTTACAGGCGCACGTTAGTGCAGCCTGTAACGCAGCCCACCGCACAGTAAGGAAGAATCAATGGGCTGTTCACAGTGCCCACATTGCGTTACATTGTAACGCTGCACGTTATTTTAAAGTGCTGCATGCTGTGCGTTCTACGCGGCTAAGCCGCGACTGTTTGCACATGCTTAGTAGTATTGGAGGAGGAGGTGGTCTCCTCCTCGGCCAGGCACATGGCTAATTAATATTCACTGCACGGTGTGACGTGCAGTGTTTACTTCCTGGAGCGCCGCTCTGTGCGGCGATTGGCCGGCGGGAACACGTGATGCCGCATGTGTCCAAGAGTATGCATCACGGCATCACTGGACGTGTGAAGAGCTGCTCAACGCGGCTCAATGTAGCGTCCAGCTACAACCCCACTATACGTTGCGTTAGGTGCACGTTATGCGACCTTAACGTAGCACCGTCTTAGTGTGTAAGTAGCCTAATGCAATTCAGTTATTTCTGTCTGAAGTTTGTCTAGATTTACCACATGGTTGTTTTAGGTGTGTGATTCAGACACTAGTGATGCCGGAAAGATCAGCAGGACAGCCAGGTAACTGGTATTATTTAAATGAAAAAAATATGGCAGCCTCAATATGCCTCTCACTACAGGTGTCCTTTAATTTTGCTAGTGTCCTGTTTTTCCATTAGACTGCAGTTTTTCTCAAGGGCTTAATGTAATCCGGCTGCAAAACAACTTGACACAAAATAATAGTATGAATTTCGTGTACGTTGGTCTTGTGTCAGCGTGCCAGTATGCTCCCTCTGTGGGATACGGCTGGGAGGCATCTGTTCCAAGACTGGCTGTCACATCATCTGGACCATCGCACTAAACCATGTGCTGTGGCCATTCCATACTTTAAAAACCAAAATCCTCCCTGCTAGTGAAGAACTTTTAGTTACTTTTTGGAGCGGGTACAGCTGGCACCTTTTATAATCCAGATATTCTATTCTGCCAAAAACATCGGTTTCTCAGGTAGAAACAGTCTTGCTCCAAAACAACATTAAGCATGAGGTGATTTACAGTAGAATGTTGGCAGACTATAAAGAGAGGCTGTCATACCAAAACTGAAAAATCTTCTAGTGGTGCACGATGGAAGACAAACGGGCACATACATGCTTACCTGACGCCACATTTATTTTTATGAAGCAGTAGACCAGGAGAACTGCCACAGTAATAAAAACAAAGTAATTTTAGGCGTAACTCTTGGGCATAAAATCAAAAATGAATTATTTATTTGTATCTAATAAACAAGTAATAAAGATGCTAACCAGGCAATCCAAAAGTTAAAATCAATATTCATTTTCTTGTTGATAAATGATCATTTCCCAGTTTACCTGACTCTAATTTGGTACACACACAATTTGGTGCACAAAAAGGAAGTTGCAGGGCATGCTGGGTTGTCCTTTCCTGCTTCTCTACTTCCCCTCAGACTTGCCTGATTGGATGAAGCCTCTTTGCCTCCTGTTTTCCCTTTCTACACGTCCGTTCCTCTCTGGTTTGCCAATATATCTCATGCTGAGACAATGCACTTTCTATAGTGAAGGGCTGACAAATCAGTAGAGAGCAAGGGAGGAAATGACATCAGGATTTGCTTCAAAATAGCCAAACTTAAATTGGGAAATGCTAAGGATTTTTTTTTTGTTTTCCCTGTAGAAAAATTACTAAAATCAAAATGTGGACAGTGCAATACTTATGTAAGTAGAGCAAGTATTTATCTACTTATATATGTTTTTTTTTTTTCTGAGATAGTATGACTAAAAAAAAATTGCCAATTTTCCAAGCAAGGTTGATCCCAGAATTCAAGCACACTATTTAGTCCATATATTGCATTGTTGCTTCAAGTGATCGGTCTCTGTGACTTCCTTCATTAGATAAACAGAGAGTTGCGTTATGTGGAGTATACAAACTATATGCTATATAGGTATGTTGTATGAATTTTAAGGTCAGCAATCGGCCCCAGACAGTATTGGGCTGGCACCTCCTATCTATGTCAAGTTATCTGGCTTTAGCAGCAGACACAGCACTGTTCCTGCACAAATATTGCTCTGCTAGACTGCAGATAGTGCAATAACCGGATGAGCTTGCCAGACTATATAGTAACGAATCACATCCATGCCAGCTGTGAATTCAAAGCCTCTTCATCCAAGCCGCCAAAAAGAGGCATAGAGATGTCCATGAACAGGGGAAGCACCTAGATGGCTCTACTCAAGCAAATGATAGCAAGCTTCTAACGTCTGAGGCTTTCTACAGTTGTCAGCGGAGCTGGTTCCTAAAGATTTTTCTTCTGACTCCTGGATGGGTCAGGCTTTCCACTAAATTCCATATTTAATTTTTCCAGCTCAGACATTCATCACCCTAAGCCTGGGTTCATACTGTACGCATTGCATAACGCACATGTGTGTGAGCGGCAATGGACACAGCACACCATACCTTTTGATTCAAAACCTACATGCAGCGAGTTAGAATAATGCAATCCGTTACAACACAGACCGTGCTCAGACATGACGTGTCACAGTTATCTGCCACAGGGTAACTCCGTGGCATGTTAAAGAGAAATTCCAACCTAGAATTGAACTTTATCCCAATCAGTAGCTGATACCCCCTTTTACATGAGAAATATGATTTTCACAAACAGACCATCAGGGGGCGCTGTATGACTGATTTTGTGCTGAAACCCTCCCACAAGAAGCTCGGAGTACCGCGATACTCTGGGCAAACTGCCACAATGTAACAATGTTCACAGACAGGAATTAGCTGTTTACAGCTGTCTCTAACAGCCAAAACAGCTAGGAGCAGCTACATAACCTGCCCACAGTAACCATGTCACCATGTAATACATGTCAGAATGTGAATCTGGGAGAGGAAAGATTTTACAATGAGCAAACACTGACTAAATCATTTATACATAATTATGGTAAAAAATGAAGCACTTTTTTTACTACATTATTTTCACTGGAGTTCCTCTTTAAAGCCTGACAAGCGTGGGGTTAAACTGCAGCGGAATGGCACTTGTGGCCAGCAGATGGGACACTGAACTGCTCCAAATGCACGTAGTTTAGGTGACTCTCTGAAAGAGGCCTAAAGTTGACATGTATGTATCTGGTAATTGCCTGGCAAGTGTCTGCCATTCACATGTAGTAGTTTTTGCTTGTGAAGTGTGTGCACACTTACTTACTCAAAGCCTGGTATGTACATTAGATCAGAGGTTGCATGTATTTTTTTTTTATTTTCTTTTTTTTTCAGCTTGCCAGCTACTTTTAAAAATTATGAATTGAATCTCTCTACAGATGCAAGCCGCAACTGCAGCACGACACCTCACTCAGGCAGGAGGTGTGGGATCTACCCAGAAGTCCTTTGCAATCTACCGGTAGATCACAATCTATGCCACTGGCACCCCTACATTAGATTGAAGCCTTTGGAAGCAAATGATCGTCTGCTTGTTACTCGGTTGTAGTACAACCCAGCTTGAAAAATGAGCAGCCCTTGACATCCCTTGGAACACAACACACAATTTACCCTGGCAAATCTGTATATGCGATTATCGTTCACGTCAGCCCACGTCTTCAAATGGCATTAGACCACACATGCACAGCTTCTCTGCTTGAGCGTGGCTGCATTCTGTATGGTGTTGTGAACGACCATGTCATTGGAGTACTTCGGAATTATAGCATGTCACATTATTCGCAGATTTTTTTTTTATTTTTTTTTTAGAGAATTGTTTGTAAATAACTCTTATCTAGCGTGAGTAACGTAGTTGGCTTAAGACGCATGTATTTTCTTCTGTGCATTTGCCATGGATTCAGGTCCGCCATGTTCTATGTTGTTTCTCTCCGGTATCGGCATGCCATTTGTCATGTCTTGTGTGTGTTTTCCTTCCTGTGGCGGTTGTATGTTGATGTCACAAAGAAGTCTCTGTTGAACACAGGATGTGTGCCAGGGCTGGTTCCTATTCTACCGCTACTCATGATAAGCTGCTGATCTTCCTCACACTGGGTACTTCCTCCATATTGTTCTATGGTTGCTTCATCGGGAGCACTTCTATAGGCCTAATTAATTTACACATGCAGCCGGGTGCTTGTTTTCCTGTTTTTGCTGCTGGGAAGAGAAATGCCCATAGAATATTTGGGCCTGTGGGGGACCGTACATATAGGTGGTTGGTTGCGTTTACCGTAGAAACGCATTATGATTCAGCCAGGGCTGTGGAGTCGGAGCAGTTTTGAGTACCTGGAGTCGGTGGTTTCATAAATGTTGGCGTTTAAGTCGGATGATTTTTGTACCGACTCCACATCTCTGGATTCAGCATCTCGAGCCGCAAACACTTTCTAAATGTACACCAAATCATAGCTGTGTTTTCCTGCTGTTATGCAAAACAAAAGTTTGCCTCCTTATATTCAGCAGTGAAGCATCGTGGGAGACATATGGTCATTGCGTCAGAATAATCGCAAAGGTCTGATTCACCATGAACTTGCAGGGTAATCTGGAACTCTGGGTGCTTTAAGTCCTACCCCATGGAGCTATATCCATGCCATCCATGCACTGACCAGCCAATCTGAAACACAGTATACATGTTGGATTATTGTGGCTCTGTATTAACAAGCTGACACATCATTGCATTCCAGTGGTTCTGAAAGTGTGTTTAGCTTACAGGGACAACAAAAGATGATTTGCATATTCAGCAGTGATACATTGTGGTCGTGGATTTTGCTGCCCGGGGAGAGAGAGCAGAACGCTGTAGCTCTGCCTCCACTGGAGTCCATCTGTGCGCGGATCTCTGCCTCTCCCCACCCCTCTCTGTGAAAGAAGATTGATAGGGTTGAGGAGAGGCGGTGATCAGCGGAGATTGACTACATTAGAGGCAGAGCTACAGCACTGAGCTCTGCCTCTTACAGGAAGCACTCCCCCATTTTTGCCCCGGGGATTTCAGGGGTATAAAGCCCTCGTTCAGACGCAGGAGTGCGGCGTCTCAGGACTCCTGATATTGCTGAACATAACGAAGGTAAAAACAAGGATTTTATTAGGCTTCAGTCTCTCTTTAAATGCTTACAACTGGTTAAATCTTTTGATCTCAAGCAATTATAATATCCCTGAAATAACAAAGAACTTTGAGTCTGTTCACACAAGCATATTGGTGCTTATTTACTGTTGGTTTCCCCATTGAGAAACCGTTGCTTAGTTGCTGTGACAAGTGTCTGCACAGGGTATGTTCTTCCCATGTCCGCGTGGGTTTCCTCCAGGAACTCTGGTTGCCTCACACATCCTAAAAACCTTCAGGTAGGTTAATTGGACTGCCTCCATTTTAGCTTTAGAGTACAATAGGAACATAATGCTGGGAATACACTTTTTTGGGCAGATTTACTGTCCGAACGATTTTCCGATCGTTTTCCGATTTGATTTCCATTCACTTTTATAAGAAAAAAAAAATCAGATCGGACCTGTCAGAAATTGTCTGTCTGCCAAAAAAACTCATTGTGTATTCCCAGTATTAGGCGGTGACTAATGGTTGGTAGTAAATTGCAAGCTCCTTTGAGACACAATGAAGATGCCCATACACTTATTGATTTTCTCCGTCAAATTCTCTGATAGAATATGCCAGGGTTCGACGCCCCAAAATGGCCACCTGATAGTAAATTCAATCAATTTCTGGCCAATATAGATGGAAACTATTGATCTCTCCAGACAGAAAGATCTCACTTGAAATGGGTCTGGCGTGCGACGGTAGAATTTGCGGCCGATCGACGGACACCCTCCAGGGGGTATTATGAGGCCATAGCAGAGCAGACACTTATCGCTGTGACTGTCCCCTGGCGAAACACTCCATCGGCTGGTAATCCCCTTCATTAGTGGCCCGGACTAGATCCAGTTGGCAGCTTTGCCCCAGAAGCAGTGTGGCTGCGCAGGCCCCTCTTTCAAGTCCTAAGGAATCTGAAATTGGGGTTTGCATTGTTTAAAAGGTAATAAATGTGAACCTAGGCCTGTACGATTTATCGATTTAAGACCGAAATCGCGATCACAGAAACGACTCCATGATCAAGAACGAGGCGATTTCTCACGATATCCCTCCCACAGTGTACCAGTTCAGCCAGGCAGAGGCAGGCAGTCTATTTTCTGCTTGCCGCTCCGTGTAAGTAGCGGCGGCTTTAGTGGTTCTAACCATCTCCTTCCTTCTTCCAAGTGCCGTCTCCACCTCCGACATCATCACAGGGCTCAGTCTCTCACTTTCTCCCTCCGCCTAGCGCGTCATTGGCTGGGGGGGTGGCCGCGGCAGGCTCTCGCGCTCTTTTGCTCCGTCCAACCTAGCACACCATCAGCTGGACGGGTGGCAGACTCTGCCCACAAGCTCTAGGCTCTCTTTTCGCCCACAGGCTCTCGCGCTTTCTTGCTCCTAGCCTAGCGCGTCTTCAGATTGTCAGTCAAGAGTTTGGCCAGGCAGTGAAACAGTGCCACTACCTACTACGAGCCAAGCATCCAGGCTAAGATTTATCATAGCTCCGCCCCGCCTCCTTGGCAAACCTGCACAATGCACATCAGATCACTGACAACCCTGTGTGTGCCTCATTCTGTGTGTGTGCAAGATGTGTTCTGTGGGCACTGTGCATTTGACCTGAGGTGACAGAGCTGGACTGTGTGATGTACTAAAGTTTGATTTGAAGAAAATTGTGAATCGAATCGAAATCGCAATTACTGACAGAAATCGTGCAATTCAATCTTTTCCTAAAAACATTTAGGCCTGGAATATTTCTTTAACTTCAGGTATGCTTTACCACTCTCTTTAGGAGCCTGACCTATTGGCAAACAATAGGGAAAATCTCAAACATTCAGCACCAGCTGTAGTTCTCTAGTGTAAACAGCTGACAGGAGGAGTATGGGGCTCATCGGTCTCTGCTGCTATCTGTGTGGCACTACTGGGCAGGTGGAGGTGGTTTGGTATGTGGTCCGCACTGTGCACAAGTCTGCAGCTTCCTGCCAGACATGGCATGATATGGTTATAAAATATGCAGTTGTTCATTACCCCAGCAGCAACTGACACCAGCCCCCCAAGTGAATAGCAGGTGCAGCTGCTCATACAAAGACCAAGTGGCACTCAATCTAAGGCAGCTGGACAACTGAACCACACAGTATTGCAATGTAATGGGTGAGCAAAACATACTAGCACCACTCTTAACTGTTTTGTGCATCTAAGTCATTTGTTTCAAGTGGGCATGCAGATGACAGGTTCACTTGTAGTTTTATTTATTTTTTACCTTGTTGTTTTCTGCTATTACCATTTTTTTGTTTGTTTTTACAAATCCTCTATTCACATTATAAAGGTAATTAAAGTGTACCTGAGATGGGGCCACAGCATATAAACATACATAACTGTGGCTTCTTCCGGCCTGATCACTCCCACGCCGCCCTCTTCTGGCTCCCCGTTCACCCGCAACTTTCCCCGTAAAATCCGCCAGGTGGCACGGCCAGGCATGCTACCCAGTCTCTGGGAGCGTTCTGCGCCTGCACAGTAGTACTGCGCAGAGCACCTCCGGCGACGTGAACACGGCGGGAGCACCCGGCCGCGCATTCGCAGTTTGGCCCCGGACAACTTTACAGGGCCAATTGTCGGCGAACTGGGAGCCAGAAGAGGATGGTGTGGGAGTGATCAGGCTGGAGGAAGCCTCAGGTATGTAGGTTTTTATGCTGTGGCCCCATCTCTGGTTCCCTTTAAAGTGGACCTGAACTCAGAACTTCCTCTCTGCTCTAAAAGATAATAAACAGCATAATAACCTTTAAAGAAAAACATTTTTTTGTTACAGCTGATAATCCTGCAATAAATCTTCAGTTTCTACTTTTTGTTTTCATGGAAGCAGACATAGGGTAAACACGAACATAAGTAATCCAGCGCAGGAGATGTGGGTGCAGCCGGCGCCACCATAGACCGTAATAGGAATTACAGCTATAGCGGCACACAGAGTGTAACTTCGGCGCCGTCAGAAGACAGAGCTGAAGTTACATTTAAAACACTAATTCGTCCGCCAGCAATAGCTGGAAGCCGAATTACATCATTCCCCACCATCCACGCGGACCTAGAGGGGGAATAATATTTACCGCAGCCGGGAACTTGTGCAGCAGCAGGATCAGCCGGCGGCCAGTTATCTCGTACTCGGGTAAACCTCCTGTATTTACAAATTAGCTGTTCTGAGGAGGCAGCCAGCTGAGAGACCAAATTACAGTTGTGATTACAGATGGGGGTGATTAGACAGGCTAAACTCTCTTAATACATACAGGGTGCATTTGTCTGTTATCCTTTTTGTCCTGTGCGAGAGTTCAGGTCCACTTTAAAGGGGAAATCCTGTAAGCTGGCTATTTTGCTATGGGCACAGGCATTGCTGTATGGTGATGTGCCTGTATAGACAATGTGGCCCATATGCAGCACGGTGGCGTAGTGGTTAGCTCTCTCGCCTTGCAGCGCTGGGTCCCTGGTTCGAATCCCAGCCAGGGCACTATCTGCAAAGAGTTTGTATGTTCTCTCTGTGTCTGCGTGGGTTTCCTCCGGGCACTCCGGTTTCCTCCCACATTCCAAAAACATACGGATAAGTTAATTGGCTCCCCCTAAAATTGACCCTAGACTACAGTACTTACACTACATAATATATAGACATATGGCAATGGTAGGGATTAGATTGTGAGCTCCTTTGAGGGACAGTTAGTGACAAGATATATATATATACATTGTACAGCGCTGCGTAATATGTCGGCGCTATATAAATACTAAATAATAATAATAAAAAATAATATGCAATTAACTTTTTCTCCTGCGTTTATCTCCTGCGAGAATTTTTGTATTCTCTTTAAAATGAGTTATAAGTATTTTACATTTGAAAAAGTACCTAAAAGTTGGTGAACAATGGTATCAGAATTATTTTGAGCACTTTCTTGCTTGTAGGTTGTTTTTAAAAGGCATTTTATTGCCAAGATTGAAAATATCACATTGGAGAAAACCTTGGAGAAAGTGATTTGTATATTGGCCATGACCCCATATTGCCTATTCAGTACATTGGGATTCTGTTAGCCAGATGAAGCTATTACATCTGTCTGCTCTCAAGCTCAGGAAACTTGTAGGCGGCACTTCATCTGGGTTGAAAGGAAATGGAGATCTTCCCTCCTAATGCTCCATTCTTCTTTGTATTCAGTGATCTTGTTGGAGGGGTTTCCCCTGCTTGTGCTGTTAATAATAGACTGTCATTGTCTCGCATTTTGTTGGCTGGCGACCACAAGCTCCTTGTTTATGTTTAGCGGTTGTGACATTAGTTTGCAGTGCTCTCTCACACATAAATGCGCACACTGTGTACTTCCCAGAATCCTCTGCTATCTACTGAACTGAAGAGACACAGCCTGTCAGCTGATTCGAATTGTGAACAGATTATAAACCATCATTAGGCTCGTTACCAACCAAAATCAGTGATGTACAGTACAGCAGTCTTTACTTACGGTAATAGAGAGTTCAGTATAGCCTCAGATCAGGGACAGATGGGGACTTCCCTGCAAACTTATATATTAATCAGTAGTTGGTGTGCATGGGACATGTGGGCGGTGGCTTTGTGTGGGCGGTGGCTTAGCGCAGTGTGTGATTCTATGAGAATTGGGGGTTTTCTAGTTAGGTCTAATACACACTGGCTGATCCTCTGCTAAGATGTACAGGAAGTTGATCCATCCAGTCAATTTCCCTATCTGTAGTTGGCCAGACATGAGTAAAGTGCCAAATGTATGTAGATGTCTGATGGCTCTTCCAGCTCATCTTTTGCTCCTGGAAAGCTCTATCTCCTTTCATATAATATTGATCAATTGTTTGTACTTTTACAGGGTATAAGGCGCATTACTGATCAATATTCACTGCTACATCTGACTGTAAAAGGACCACTCCAGAAAAAAATTAAAGTTAAAATCTGACAGAACCGACAGGTTTTGGACTAGTTAATATCTTCCAGCGACGTCTCCGTTACGGTCTTTCAGCAACGCCTCTTCCTGCTGTGGGTATGCATGACATTACATGTCGGGTGCGAATGAGTCTTCAAGCGACCGCGGTACTTTGCACGGGAGTCGTCAGGGATTTTAAAGATCCGCCATGATGGTCGTTCTGACTACATGACACTATGCAACAGTTGCGTGATTGTGTGCTTGTGCCCACATTGCGATATCACGGAAACGTCCACTCGGTGCTCAAAATTACAGATCGTCTGGAAAATTGTGACGTGGGTAAAAATTGTGACGTCTTACCCAAATGGTAAGATGTCAGCATCCCTACTCTCTTGCACATTATTTTGTCAGTAGTCCAACTGTCTTTCAGCAAATGGTTTTGAAAACCGACAACCCTGAGAATTCCCCATGAAGAGATGAACTAGTCCAAACCTTGTCACTTCTGTCAGTGGCTGAATAGAGTACTGGTTAAGGGCACTGCCTTTGACATGGGAGACCAGTGTTCGATCCTGGCTAGGGTCAGTACCTATTCAGTAAGGAGTTCAAGGCAAGACTCCCTAACACTGCAGGGTGGCCTCCTGAGCGCGTCCCAGTGGCTGCAGCTCTTGAGCGCTTTGAGTCCAACAGGAGAAAAGCGCTATACAAATGTTCGGATTATTATTATTATTATTGTCACTTCTGTCAAATTTTAACTGCTTATTTATTACGCTGGGGTGGCCCTTTAACAACCAATAAAACACTACCAATTGGGCAACAGAATTTTCTTCTGTTCTACTTAGTTGAATTACAGTATTTGTTGTATCATATGTTACCTTGTGTGCTAGACCTCTTGGGGGGCATTCATACAACAAAATCGCCCCACAATTTGCCATAGAAATCCTCATTGAACACAGGTAAAAAGCCTGCCAGCCTGCTCTTTGTTCACAGGTTATTAAATTGTTGTACAGAGCTGTGATGTAGATTGGCAAGATTTCACACAAACGCCCCTGAGATGTTGTGATCTCGTAAAATGAATGAGAAAGTAAATGCCTATGTGTTATATTTTCACTTACATAATCCAGGTGCTGCAAAGCATGAAAGTAATGGATAACCTAGTTAAAAAGTTAAAACCGGTGCTCTATATGTGCACGTAAATATTGCACAAGTCTAGTGATCCCGTGTGTGTTATACAGATCCCTAACGCCACATTAGTCTTCACTTATCTAAGCAATATTGCCCTATAGTCAAATGTTATTTAAAATGTATTTTGCATGAAGTGATTTAAAATGTATTTTGACCCTACTTAAAGTTTATTTGAAATAAGATTTACAATTTTTTTATTTTATTTATTTTTTTAAATGCAGAGCCTTTACTTTTTTTTTTTTTTTTATTTAGGTTCATTGTTCCAATCAATCAAATTACTAAAGCCGATATGAACCCCCAAACCAATAGGCTGCCATAGCCTTAAAGGCTCGTACTCACTTTCAGTAAATGTTGCTCTGAATTATCGCTATACAGTCGTTAGAGCAAAGCGCTCACTTTTGGTGCAAACCTCATCCTTGGCAGTACCATAGTCTGCAGTGTTGATGGAGCGTCAGGGTGCTTAGATTTGCAACAGATTTGTTAACTCTGCAACCATATTAGGATTGGGAAGCAATGGTAAAATGATTGGGAAGCAGCCATGTTTCATCAGTAAGTGAGGATGTAGGAGCAGGAAAGGTAGTGTTAGAAGTAGGGGTAGGAAGGTTGGTGTAGGGATAAGAAGGTTGGTGTTGGGTGTATTAGTAGGAAGGTTGGTGTAGGGGTAGAATGGTATGGGGGTAGAAAGGTTGGTGTTAGAAGTAGGGATAGGAAGGTTGGGGTTGGGTGTAGGGAATAGGAAGGTTGGTGTTTGGTGTAGGGATAGGAATGGTGGTGGCAGGTGTAGGAAGATTAGTGTTAGAAGAAGCGCCAGTGAGGTTAGTGTAGTTGAAGTGACAGTGAGTTGGGAAAGTAGGAAGGAATAGTGGGAGTAGGAGGATCACAATTAGATTTAGCGGGAGCTGCAGGGTAAGTGAGAGAAAGTAGGAGTTTGACACGAGCATTACATCAATAGTCTAACATACGTTATATAAAATGACTGATATTAATACTATTGGTTACTCACACCAAACTCATTAACATCTATAGTAAATGTATATTGTTTGGGGAATGAGAGCTGTACAGATATTTGTGTACTTTTTTTTTTTTTTTTTTTTTTTTTTAGCGGAGAGAACCCGGACAGAAATCCGAGCATGATGTCATTGCTGCAAGTTTTTTTTGCAGTCCGCATTTGTAAAACAGGTTTTAGCGACATGGTAGTATATCTTGCTTAAAAGGAGGACATTTAGGACTCATTTCCATGTATTGCCACCCACTGTCCAGTGGGTGTCTTAGATTACCGCCGTTCCAGCCCTGGTTGGACTAGTATTGTTTTTGTCCTCTCCGTGCTGCGATCGGCTGAGTGCGGGTTGGGGGGGGGGGGGGGGGGCGGTGTACACTTTTTACTCTGAGTGGGCGGGGAGCTCTAGTGTAAGTCACGCTGAGCATTGTATGTCACTGGATAAGCCTATTGGCTGCCTTAGCGAGTGACCACTTCCTTTTTCCTGCCAGTGGAACGCAGATGCATTCAGGAAGTGTGAGGACGGAGGGTATGGCTGCGCGGCTTTGGCGTCCCGCCTGCTCAGGTTTCTGTGATCACCATTAGTGAGTATACTAAAGGGGTAGTTGGGGGGCTCGGGGTCCTGATGAAGCACTCCATTTGAATGAGTGCGAAACAGCTGTCGACCTCCTGCATACTGTACCTCTCTCCATGCTGATGTGCTATTTATCACTGTACTGGTTTTTTAATGGCATTGCATAAATTTGCATTTAAACTGGAGGTGCCCAGCCGTATTTTCCTACATTATTCACTTTGCGATGAACTCTTCATGGGCTTAGAGCTCTCCAGCTTGCTGAATTAGCTGGCCCTGTGCACCAACCTTTTCCAGTGCATGTAAACTTTCCCCCACTCTATTAAGCTATGAAAGGAAAGAGATCTACACAATGCTGCAAAAAAAAAAAAATTGCTAAGGTACATACTTTATCTTTCTCCATATATCTCAGATGTCCTTGATTCATGTATCAAGCAAATTACATTTGAATAAACATTTTTTAAATAGTTCCAATAAAAGCCATGCTGTCCCAGTGTAATGTTTAATGGATTACTGCAGAATTAATGTTCTAACAGAAAACTTGGTGAAGATCAGTGTCAAACTAGAAGGGCAAGAGCACTATTTAATTCTCGTTTGCACTTCTTAAAGAAAGCTTTAAAAGTCTCTATGATTGTCTTCTTTCTATCTCTCCCTCCCCTCTTTCCTCACCTGCGCACAAATTGCCCGTACTGAATGTGTTACCATATTAGTCTAGTGGTCGGTTTGGAGTGGCACACCTTTCCCAAATGGTGGGTGCATAACCAGGTGCTTAGCAATGTCATACATCAGTAATGGCTAAAGTCCAAAGCAGGTTAGCACACCTTGTTTTAGTGAGTGAAGCAATTTAATGCATACGTCAACACAAAATTGTCAACTGTTTCAGGGCCACGGTTGGCCAACTTTTTCAGAAAGTGTAATTTCTGAAGAAGGAGATCCTCTGGCGTCAAAACAGTTGTCAATTTTGTGTTGACTTATGCACCAAATTGCTTCACGCATTTAAGCAAGGTGTGCTAACTTGCTTCGGAGTTTTAACTAAGGGTTAGGCTTGAGGAGCAGTGGGGTTAATGTTTGGCATCAGTAAGAGAGGGTTCTGTGGGAGCATAGTGTTGGATTAAGTTGTAGTAAGTTGCAGTAAAATGTTATACTAAAGTAACTTACACTTTTTAAACGTAGAATATTGAAATTTTATGATACTCTGCTAGCTGGGTACCCAAATTTCCTTGTTCCCCATTTTCATGCAGGTATCTGGGGTGGTTTGCTGCTGCTTTTTGTGATAAGTATCTTTCACATCTGGTGATCAGTTACTCAAGTGCATAAACCTGTCGGTAATGTCAGATTTCTACTACTTACTGTAAATGCCAGAAACATAGAAGAGGAATAATTTATGGCTCATTTCACTCAGGACGAAACATACTTATTTGTATGTGTTTTAAATGTTAAGATTTTCGCAACAGTTCCTCTTTAAAGGAAACCTAAACTGAGAAGGATATGGATTTTTCCTTTTAAAATAATACCAGTTGCCTCACTTTTCTGCTGATCCTGTGTCTCTAATACTTTTAGCCACAGCCCCTGAACAAGCATGCAGATCAGGTGCTCTGACTGAAGTCAGACTGGGTTAGCTGCATGCTTGTTTCAGGTGCGAGATTCAGCCACTTTTGTAGCCAAAGAGATCTGCAGGACTGACCAGCAACTGGTATTGTTTAAAATGAAACATCCATAGCCCTCTCAGTAACGGTTCTCTTTAAGTAGAATACATTTCTCAATCCATCATAGTCTGCATCCATCATAGTCTGCATCCATCATAGTCTGCATCCATCATAGTCTGCATCCACATATTCAACTGATGTCGCCTGTTGGATCAGAAATGTATCCCCTTGGGCAACATTGCTGGGCCGGGCTGCGCACACGCCTGTCAGCTGTGTAATTGACAACACACTGTTTTGCTATGGGAGTGCGAGACGGGAGGGGCGGCGCAGGCGTGAAATCGGGCGGGGAGTGGCGCGAAAATGGGATCAGTGTGGGGATCAGCGTTGCTGAGGTTGAGTAGATCCATCCGGCGGATCACTCATTGGGTGCCGTACACACGCCTGATTGACGGCTGAGGTGGCCGTTATCGGTTGCCTCAGCCGACTTCACTTAGGCGTGTTTAAACACAGACATTGATTTGGCCCTCAAGAACTGTAGTTTGACACCTGTGGTATACAAGCCGCTGTGACAGTCTCACTTTTTTTTTTACTAGTTCGATGGGGTCTGTTGCAACAGACGTCATACATAGCATAGATATCTGTGACATGTCCAACTTCTCTCTAGCGTCCGGAAAAGTCCTTTAGGATGAAAATGTACTTTCCGTCACTACAACAGACATGTCAGAACATGCCTGAGTGGATCCTATACTTGACATAGGATCAGTTGATTTGTCCTCCCATCTAGGAAATGGTACATTTTCCTCTCCAGTATGGATCTAGCCTTAGCACCAAGGGGAGAAAAGAAAGTATTTCTGGATAGGCTTAATATCTTGCATAAAAATAGCGCAGGCAGCATGTGAGCAATGTGGTTATCTACTGAGGAAGAAATGTATCTTTGTCACGAATACCTGCAGATAAGACGGCAGAATGTTGCATAGAGTTCACACAGGTAACTTCAGTGCAACAGCTGTCACTTTCCTCTCTGCATTGCCTGGGTGACGAGATAACGAGCAGTCTTCATGCCCTCTGTGTCATATTTCTTCCTAGGATATGAAGTAAACACAAGTATCTCGCAGTTTCAGGCACTATGGTTCCAGTAAAAAGTAAGGCCCCGTTCACATCACAGAACGCAGGCGCGTTCCGTTCAGAACACAACGCACAGGAACGCACGTCATATGCGTCTGTGCGTTGCATGGCTTTGATTTGCTAGGAAACGCGTGCAGCATGCATTCCCGGACCGCACAGGTCCGGAACGCATGCAGTGTGAACATCAGACAGTGCACTCTATGCACTGTCTGATGTCGTGCGTGTCGGCCTCCCGCACACGTTCCCGTAACGCGGATGGGAACGCGTGCAATGTGAACGGGGCCTTAAAGTGGTAACCAGGCGCTCAAAGCATTTCAAACATCCATTTGGATTGCTCTCGGGATCTTACTATTTGGAGACCTCCTGGCCTATGTATAGGATAATCAGGTGGTGGAGCTTTGCATTGAGGGATGCATCCCTATACTTCTGCTGCCAGGGAGTTTCATTTTTTTTTATAGAATATATTTGGGTTCCTTTGGCTGCTTCTGAGAATAGGTTTGAATAGTGAATACAGGGAAGATCAGATTAATAACGGGGAACAATAAGATTTGGGAACTGGTTTGTCTTGATCATGGCATTAACCCTTTAGCAGCTAATTTTAGAGGCATGCAAGTGCTCCAATACAATTTAAGCACCTGTTTTCTTATTTGCTACATTTGTCTGCTTCTAATAAGTACTGCTGAGTAATGTGCATTTATGGCCACTTGTCACTAGGGGGCAGTGTGAGACAGTAACAGAGGACTTCTGCTTTCAGTTTCTATATGTTCTGCTAGTAGAGAGAGATCAAAGCTTTCCAAGAATTTTCTGCTCAACAAGTTCTGCTGGCTGAGGTCAAAAGCAGTGCACTTATCTCAAATGAGATAACTATTGAAGTTGCTAATGGCTTAAAAGCCAGTTATATTAACAAAAAGTCTTTGCAACACAGAGGGTTTTGTGGGCACAAAAACATGGCTTCTTAGGGACCTCTAAAATGTGCATTTAACTGATGGGCCTTTACACTTGTGCATGGACAGCGTTTTGGCACGGTTGAGGGGTAGTAAAGTGAATGTTACTTGCAGACTTGTGTTACTTGTGGAAACCGCATGTCTGCATAGGACCCCAGTGGTAATGTGGTGGTCTTCTGGAGTGAACTGTGGTGTTGAGTTACGAGAGCAGCTAAACACCTGGTTTAATTGCCTCACTGCCACAGTCAGCTTGTGACCAACTGGAAAACCGCATTTCTATAATCACCCAAGTAAATGAATGCTTGGAGGGAAGCTCAAAAGTTCAGCAAGCCAAGGCAGTTATTCCTGCCAAGGCATATGGTATTTACTAGCGGTTTATTGTAATAGTTGCTTCACCTGTGCAGTCTTTGTGGAACTGATTTGCGTGCTTTATGTTAATTGTATTCTTTCTATAGATCTCATGACGATTTAACACAATTTTTACTGTGCCTTGGATAGAAGTGCCAGCCAAGATAGTCAGGTGACATGGAATGGCAATAGAACCCCTGACAGCCTTATGCACGGTACAAACCATGCAATTTACAGTCAGATCGAAGGGTCGAATCAATGTCCATCAGGTCCGATCAGATTTCTGATACTTTTTCCATTTACTTCTGTTCAAAATCGATCGGAAACCTGATCAGACCGGTCAGAAAATAATAAATTCGAAAAGTGAATTGTAAGGAATAGCGGAGATACCGCAGCGCGGGCAAGCGGCAGGGCGGCTATCTCCGCGTTCCAGCCGGCGGCCTCTTCCGTGCAGCAACATGTCACTGGTTCGCCTGGTCCTTCTGGTGCACACAGATGGAGAGCTACGCGCTCGCGCGCGCACCAGGCGACAGGACCTTTATGCCAGCAGAAGTGGAATCGGCTGATCAGGCCGATCAGCTGATCCCAGCTGGACTCCGGATTGGCTGAGTGGCTGGGGCGGCGCTGCGGAGCGCTGCAAGTATATATAGGACTTGCTTGTCAGTTGCAGGTTGTCTGCCGTTGCGAATACTCACGTGTGAGCACTCACACTTCAGTCAGATCTTACAGTGTGTTAGAACCAGCTGGAGCTGGGAATTCACACTTAGTCATATTCCGCTTTAGCCTCTATTGTATTATTGTACTGTTATACTCTAGACTAGTTCCCAGGTGTTGAGACCAAGGACCTCACACCTAAGACTAGGATATTGCTATACTATTACCTGTTATGATCCCTGGCTTTCCTGACCACTCTCCTGCTTACTGATTCGGTACCTTGCCTGTCTGTCTACCTTTTGCCAACCTTGCCTGTACCCGGATACCGTCTTCTGTCTCTGTACTTTATCTACTTGTGTGTTGCCGACCTGGCCTGTCTGAACCTTCTGGCTGTCACTCGTCCCTTGGGTGAGCAGCCTCACTGTACTCCTTGCGACACCAGCTCTCTAGGTGTCCATTAGCTGTAAAGGCTACCTGCTCCGCAGTAAGACCTCCCTACAGTCCAGTCAGTGGACTCTACCCCATAGGAGTCCACTGGCTGCAGTACAGTCTGATTCCCAGCCCATCAGGAAATCCTTGGCTGCAGTACAGTCTCCATCTCCTCCTCTTAAAAGAGGTTAGTTTCTACACAGTCAAGAGGCCACCTGCACCTCAGGGGTCCACTGGCTGCGGTGCAGTCCAAATCCCTGCTCTTCAGGGAATCCTTGGCTGCAGTAGTGTCTGTATCTCCTGCTCCTCGGGAGATAACCTTTCTTACTGTTGCACCAAACACTCACACTACTTTAGGTGTCCTGTGTCAAGCTATACTTGTATTAATGGTGATTCTGCAGATCACAATATAATCAGGTATAACATCTGTATTACTGGCATTACTGCAGATCATCAATAATCAGATATACTCTGTGTGCTGACACCATTCGTTACATCAATCTGATGGGAAATTGCATGGTGTGTACAAGGCACTAGCCACTATGGTCAGTCTATTGTCCTTTACCCATTGATGATAAATTAAGGAGTAACTCTCTACTTAAGTACAAAATCATTTCGAGGAACAATAGAATGGTTGGGCTATGCCTGGGAGATGTTTCTCAAGGTGCCCATTAACGGTACAATTTTTTTTTCACCAAATGCGATCTTATGAAGCGATTTTTACGATCATATTGTATAGAAATGTTGCCGTTTATGAAGGCAACCGATAAGGAATGATTCTTTGGTCGATTGCTAAATAGGATAAAATCGATCAGAAAGTTGTATTTTATGATCGAATTTGAAGAAAGAATCGTTCAGTAAATGTTAACAATTGATAATTGCCTCCTGATTAGTTACGATCGTTTAAATTGCATCGAAAGATTGCATTTAGTGAAAAATTGTACCGTTAATGAGCACCTTAACCTTGATAACATAACAGAGTAGAAGCTCATCCTGAATTAATGGGCCAAGGCACACTCCATTTTATGGGGAGGAAGAGTTTGCTTTTGTGATCTTTTGACAATCAAGCGAGGGTAAAAGATGTTTAATTATAAATTGAAGTTAATAAATAACTCTGCGGATATACCGTTACGTTTATACAGTATATTGTGAATTAAAAAAAACCTGCAACCTGTGATTTCTCTTCTGTATCGTTAGGTGTGTGACTCAAAAAGCCAAAAGCTCAGCAGGACAACCAGGCAATAGGCATTGTTTATAAGTGATATGAAGATGGCAGCCTCTGTATTCCTCACTTTCAATTACCGTATATACTCGCAAGCAAGCCGACCCGCATGTAAGCCGACCCCCCCACTTTTACCCCAAAAAACAGGAAAAAATGATTGACCCTCATGTAAGCCGGGGGTAGGAAACGCTGGCCGCGTGATCCCCCCAGTATGTCCCAGTATAGCTAGTATAGTGCCCAGTATAGGTAGGTTGTGCTCAGTATAGCAAGTAAAATGCCCCAGTATAGCTAGAATAGTGCTCAGTATAGCTAGTATAGTGCTCAGTATAGCTAGTATAGTGCTCAGTATAGCTAGTATAGTGCTCAGTATAGCTAGTATAGTGCTCATTATAGCTAGTGAAGTGCCCCAGTTTAGCTAGTATAGTGCTCAGTATAGGTAGGTAGTACTCAGTATAGCTAGTAAAATGCCCCAGTATAGCTAGTATAGTGCTCAGTATAGCTAGTATAGTGCTCAGTATAGCTAGTATAGTGCTCAGTATAGCTAGTATAGTGCTCAGTATAGCTAGTATAGTGCTCAGTATAGCTAGTATAGTGCTCAGTATAGCTAGTATAGTGCTCAGTATAGCTAGTGAAGTGCCCCAGTTTAGTTAGTATAGTGCCCCCAGTATAGCTAGTATAGTGCCCCCAGTATAGCTAGTATAGTGCCCCCAGTATAGCTAGTATAGTGCCCCCAGTATAGCTAGTATAGTGCCCCCAGTATAGCTAGTATAGTGCCCCCAGTATAGCTAGTATAGTGCCCCCAGTATAGCTAGTATAGTGCCCCCAGTATAGCTAGTATAGTGCCCCATTATAGCTAGTATAGTGCCCCCAGTATAGCTAGTATAGTGCCCCCAGTATAGCTAGTATAGTGCCCCCAATATAGCTAGTATAGTGCCCCCAGTATAGCTAGTATAGTGCCCCCAGTATAGCTAGTATAGTGCTCCCAGTATAGCTAGTATAGTGCCCCCAGTATAGCTAGTATAGTGCCCCCAGTATAGCTAGTATAGTGCCCCATATAGCTAGCATAATGCCCCAGTATGGGTGGGTAGGTGCTGTCCCTCCCCGCTCCCCCTGCGGCCGCCGCTGCTGCTATTACCTCAGGCGGCGCCGCTTCCTCTATCCCCGTCCTCCTCCGGTAGTAACTCATTCACAGCAGCGCGCCTCTCGCTGCTGTGATGACGAGGAAACCATAGAGAGCGGCTTCCTGTAGCGTGATGCCGTTACTATGGGAACCGCTCTCTATGGTTTCCTGCGTCATCACAGCAGCGGGGGGCGCGCTGCTGTGAATGAGTTACCGGAGGAGGACGGGGATAGAGGCAGCGGCGCCGCCTAAGGTAATAGCAGCGGTGGCCGCGGGGGGAGCGGGGAGGGACAGCACCTATCCACCCACCCACCCACCCACACATGACTCGCAAGCAAGCCGACCCCCCAACTTTTGGCCCACTTTTGGGGGGTCAAAAATTCGGCTTGCTTGCGAGTATATACGGTAAGTTTTCACTACTGCAATAATTTTTTTTTTTTTTTTTTTTTTTTTTTTTGTATAGCGCTTTTCTCCTGTCTGACTCAAAGCACTTACGAGGCAGCCACTAAAGTGCACTCAGTAGGCAGTAGCAGTGTTAAGGAGTCTCGCCCAAAGAACTACTTACTGAATAGGTGCTGGCTTACTGAACAGGCAAAGCCGAGATTCGAACCTCCTCAGGTCTCCTGTGTCAGAGGCGGAGCCCTTAACCATTTACACTATCCAGCCACTGTAGTACCTCTGCAACCTCCAGCTCTGTGCAGATACTGACTTCTTCCAAGTCACAAACACTGGTCCGCACGACAGCCGTGGGGCCCCAGGTCTCTATTACTAGCTGGGGCCCCCAAACCACCATGCGATACCTAGAGGGAAGTGTAGGCAAGCCCTGGACTTCTCACCTCCAGGGAACTCACTCCCACCACCTCTAAACTGAATGCTATCGAGTTGAAGAAAAAAGCGGGGCACCACTCCTTTAAAAGTCCCTTTATTCTGGTGGGGGAGACAGCGGGTACATGCAGTGGGGGTATCAAGTGCCTGACAGCTGTTTCGCTGATACTGATGGTCAATGAGATGCAAATCCACATTGCGTGTACATTTATACAGTATTTGGAATGTGTGCCTATCAATCAGAAGGATTTGCATTTGGTTAAATACATTTTGCATGCAAGCTAAAACTTTTTGGGTCTCATTGACCATCTCTAGTTTGGGGCTGAGAGAGAAGGAATTATTTCTGTTGAGATCCTGCAACTACCGTGTTCTCCCCAGAATTTTTTTCCAGCTGGGTGGCATGAAAAAGTAGCCGGGTGGAGCGCAATGGAGGGAATGCAGGGCCGGCACAACTCTGCTTACAGCATAGGAGGTGGATGAGGAGGTGAGCCAATTACATCCGGGCGCTCACCAAAATTATGAAAATAAAGCCGATCGCGTACAGGAAAATAACACATGCCACACGGGAGTCCATTTTGGTTCAAAATTCCTAGATAGTACAGAGGTAGTGGTGAGTATTGCCACATACATATAATAAAATCTAATAGACTGTATATTTTTTATTAATAAACAGCTTTTCAGATCCACCGGCCTGTCCCCCCCCCCCCCCCCCCCCCCCTGCTCCCGATATAAATGTTTCCCTTGCTTCTTCTGTTAAGGAGTCCACCGTGGGGAGTGCTGCTGTTTTATTAATAAAAATATACAGTATTAGATTTTATTATATGTATGTGGCAATACTCACCACTACCTCTGCTCACCAAAATTAGCCGGGTGGAGAACACTGCACTAATATTTTGGGTTGCTGTAGCAGATGCGGCTCTGCATTGGGTATAGGACCATCTGCACTCGGGTTGTTCAGCTGTTCATGGTTTATGAGTCAGTGTCCGTCTTACCACTGTTATTTTTTTTCCTCAGTTTTGAATAGTTGTTCTTTCAATTACTACATTGTTTAGATGCACAAACATAGGACTGTGAACCTAGTTGTGCTGTGCAGGATTTTTTTTTTCCAGGCAGGGCTCACACTTATTATGGAGAACTGAACATTTTTTTGCTTGCGTTTTCACATTCAAATTTGCATTTGTATGCGACTGTTCTCATGTCGTTTTTCAGAACGGCTGATAAATATCAATGGAAATTCACGTGCAATGCACGAATTTATGCTGCAAGTAGTCGTTTTTCTTTTACGTTCTCGAACACGAACGTAAAAATGTGAATTTTAGACGTGCAATTCTCCATTGAGTTTTATTGTATGTGTGGCGAACTTGTTTTTGCACATTCTCAAAATGCATGAAAATTAAAAAAAAAATGGTGAGAACCTTGGGTTATGGTTTAATGAAAATTTGAAAGTTATATGAAAACATGAAAGTGAAGTTCTAAGTAAAGGCTTTTTTTGTAGTATTCAGACTTTTTCCACACAACTGTCACCTTGCATGTCATTTTTCTCTTACTGCAAACTGCAAGGTTCTGGTTTATCAGTTGCCGATTAGCAGAACTAATGTGTACTCTTTCCACAGGTGGTTTCCTGAAAACATGATTGTGTACCGGCCTTGACCTTCTTCTTCAGCAAGGACTTTGTTTCCCATTATGTCAAGTTCAGGGTATCCTCCTAACCAAGGAGCTTTCAGTACTGAACAGAGAAGCTACGCCACCCACCCAATCCAGTACACCTTCTCCAGCAGCAGGCACCAGCAGGTTAGTGGGGTCATTGCCTTCATGTGTATCCTGTTTCTCTGTACAAACAGTGAAAAATTAACTATTTTTATCCATCCTAAAGTTCACCAACAGGAGACGTGTCCTAAACACAGCTTGTAACTGCTACGCTGAATTTCACAGTTCAAAGAGCTTTCAGATACCTTATCCTTAGGCCGGCTCCCACTCCAGATTACAAGGTTTTTGCTATGGTTTCCTGTGTGTTTTTGTAGCAATTTGAATTTTCTAGCTTTTTTTTGTTTTTTTGTGGTTCAGATAGTAAAATTGATGCTAAATCTTTTATACTGGGATTTTCAAAGCGACCCTATCTTTTGTGTTGTAGTGCAATCGCTCTGCAAATGCTGCAGAACCTGTGATTTCTATCACTCCTGTGGGTTTGCCTACATTGATTTTTATCAGTATAGCACCAGTGATCCCAAACGCCAACTTGGCAAATTGTAAAACTGTCCTGACATATATGGGGGTCTGAGCCAAAGCAGAGAGGGTCATCTCACTTGTGTGGCCACAGCGCTGCACAGTGCTCTCCATGTTCCCCAACACTTCCACCTACACAGCCGAATTTATGGCACCTAGATGTGGGCACTAAGTATTTGACTGCCCAGCACCCACACTCAGGAAATACCTATTTCTGATTGACTACCCAGACTCCGTACTATGTCTCTCTGACTGACTAGCACCCAGACTCTGTACTATGTCTCTCTGACTAGCACCCAGACTCTGTACTACGTCTCTCTAACTGACCAGCATCCAGACTCTACTACATCTCTCTGATTGACCAGCACCCAGTCTTGGCACTACATCTTTCTGATTGACCAGCACCCAGACTTGGCACTACATCTTTCTGACTTACAGCACCCAGACACAGGCACTATGTCTTTCTGACTAGCAAGCACCAAGACTCTAAAGTGCATCTTTTTGATTTGCCAGCACCTAGATTGGAGCACTATGTCTTTCTGATTTACCAGCATCCAGTTTGGAGCACTACATCCTTCTGATTCACCAGCATCCAGACTCTGGCACCATGTCTTTCTGATTTACCAGACTAAGGGCTGGTGCACACCGAGCGGCCTTTTCAGCGTTTCTGCAGCCGCTTGCGGCTGCGGATGCACTTGGTCACTGTATCTCAATGGGGTGGTACACACCAGAGCGGGAGGCGTTTTGCAGAAACGAAAAAATGCCGGGGGGTGAGGCATTTTTTGGATTTCGGAGGCGTTTCTGCCTCAATGTTAAGTATAGGAAAAACGCAAACCGCTCTGAAAAACGCCTGTTCAGAGCGGTTTTGCCGGCGTTTTTGTTACAGAAGCTGTTCAGTAACAGCTTTACTGTAACAATATATGAAATGTACTATACTGAAATCCGCTGCAGCAATCCGCAAAACGCTATCAAATCGCCATAGAAAAATAAGAAAAAACGTTTCAAAATCTGCTAGCATTTTGCGGATCTGCTAGCGGGTTTTGGTGTGCACCAGGCCTTATACTTTTTCAGGCTTTTTGTAGATGGCGCTTAATGAATGATGCCTGTAGTTTTTAATCAGCCTTTTTTATAGGGCAGATGAGGCTTTCTTTTGATGCAATGTATTGACAGATATAAATCTTTTTTTTTTTTTTTTTTTTTTTTTTTTTTTTGTATATGATATTGAAAAAAAAATGTTTTTGGGGTTATTGTTAAAGCAATATATACACTGACATCCATGGTAATTTTTTTTATTTTCTAGGATACTAAGATGCAAATTATATTTTTAGTATTTTGAGGGATTTTAACGGCTGAAATCCCAAACCCCACTGCAGGTTTGTTTACATCATGATGACCATAATCTTTTTGTTCATGTTACTGGAGTCCTCTTGATTTCTAGTTCTTCTCACTAGGATCCCGCTATTATTCTAACCATAGGTAATGTCTTCATTGCACGTGAGAACAGTGTCTGCTCTTAAAGGACACATGTCGTGAGAGGGATATGGAGGCTGCCATATTTATTTCCTTTTAAACAATACCAGTTGCCTGGCAGCCCTGCTGATGTATTTCCAAAAAGAGAGCAAAACGAATTGATTAGGAGCACCAAACACAGGATAAGTTGGTGTGCCACGATCGCAGTCTCAGTGTCTGTAGAGACCCTCAGTACTGGAAATCAGGTAATGGATCGGCACCACTCAGGTAGAGTATTGTATTAAAGCTCATTTATTGCATCAGAAAATTGCTTAAGCAATGACAGACGCTGTTTCGGGCAGAGCCCTTTCTCAAATTGCAATTTGAGAAAGGGCTCTGCCCGAAACATTGTCTTTCATTGCTTAAGCCATTTTCTGATGTAATAAAAGAGCTTTAATACAATACTCTACCTGAGTGGTGCCGATCCATTACCGGATTTCCAAAAAGAGAAACACCGAGAGCTCAATATAGTGTAGTATGTATTGGGTTTGATGGATAGTGTAAGTTAATTTATACTCACAAACCAGGGTTACCCAATAGGCAACCACTGTATAGGCAGGTGGGGAGATTAAGACCTGTCCCCACTCAGGATTAAGAAGTTGCTCTCTGTAGACTGGAAAGAAGGGGGTATATCACCCCTCCACCTGGGGTGGACACAGGTATCGCAGGAATTGAACAGAGGCGCCAACAGGATGAAATATGCTAAAAACTTTGTAAATTGACAGTTTCATGTCTGCTTTGAGGAGGTAAGTCCACCACTGCCTCCTCAGCATTTTTAAAGGTTTAGATTTATTAACCACCCTGGCGTTCAATTTCCCCAGGATTTCCATGCAAAAAGTGTATTTTTTTTAATCTTGAATTCAATACAGGTTATTGTATTGAATTCAATAAAAAAAAAAAAATTCTGCAAGATGTTCATGATGCTGTGTGACCCTGGTGTCATCACCAGCCTGCCAGGTTTGCAGGTGCCTCTGACCCCCCCACCGACTGACTGTGGCCCGGGTGTCCCTGGCCCGGGGACTCCTTCTGTGTGTGTGGGGGGATCCCCCTTCTATTCGGGCTGGTGGAGGACTGTGGGGAACCCCCTTCTGTGGGGGGGGGGGGTGTCCCCTTCTATGGGGGGGATGTCCCCTTCTATGGGGGCTGTGGGTGGCCTCTCCCTCCTCTTCCCGAGGTCAGGAGCCCTGATCTACTCACGTGAGGGCTTTCTCCTGCGGCGGAAGCGGCGCACTTCCTCCTCCATCGCGAAGTCTTATGTTCTCTGTAATTACAGTTCCAAGGCTTGGTGACGTCACCGAGCCTCATAACGGCAGAGACCGGGACTTCGGCGATGGAAGAGGAGGGTGTCCATCGCAGCCAGCGCAGGAGAAAGCCCTCGGGTGAGTAGATCAGGGCTCCTGACTCCTGCCTGGGGGGGGGATGGGGATCGGGAGGGGGGAAGAGGAGGGAGAGGCCACCCACAGCCCGCATAGAAGGGGACCCCCCCCCCCACAGAAATGGGATCCCCGCAGGCCACCACCAACCCACACAGAAGGGGGAGGCCACGACCACCCCCCATAGATGGGGACACCCCCCACAAAAGGGGTATCCCCGCTGGCCACCACCAGCCCGCATAGAAGGGGGATCTCACACACACACACACACACACACACACACACACGGCCCCGGCCAGCCTGAACAGAAGGGGGACATTCCCCCCCCCCCCCCCCCCCGCACGGAAGAGGCACCCGGCCACACGCCCGCAGAGAAAGGGGAATCCCGCACGCAGCCAGCACATTCTCTGCCCCGCTGGCTGCACAGGGTGGCTGGGTGCTAGTTCTGCATGCTGGGGGTAGCACAGATCGCTAACCACAGCGTGCTGACAGGCATCCAGCCATCCTGGGGAATCCCTCTGATCAGTAAAAAGTGCAGCGGGTGGTGCAGAGAAACAGGAAATCTCCCTGTCGGCATGGACGAGCTCAGCTCGTCATTACCGCTTTTTGCATGTTTTTCCTGGACGAACTCAGCTCGTCCATACCGCCAGGGAGGCTACTATACTCAAAAAAAAAAAAAACTGTTGCATACATCAACAAGTGTCTTGCTGTATGCTCCATCCCCCTATTCCCTGATGAAGCGGGGCCACACCTGTGAACCGTGTTGCAACTGTTTTTTGGAGTATATTAATAAATCTGAACCTTTGTTAATTGACCGTTTCATGTCTGCTTTGAGGAGGTAAGTCCACCATTTCCTCCTCAGCAATTTTAAAGTTTTTAGCATATTTTATCCTGTTGACTGCTGATGTATTTGGCTGCAAGAGTGTCTTAATCGCACCAGAAACAAGCATGCAGCTACTCTTGTCTGATCTGACAATGTCAGAAACCCCTGATCTGCTGCATGCTTGTTCAGGGTCTATGGCTAAAAGGAACTACAGCACAGCCAGGCAACTGGTATTGCTTAAGAGGGTTATCGGGCTTGTCCCTCGGCGCAGCTCTCCCCGCAGCCGTTCGCCTCCCCTGCCTCCCGGTCTGCGGTAGTGACGTCCGGCCGACCTGCACGAGCGACGCTGTCAATCACCGCCACGTGGACCAGAGCGGACTGCGCAGGTGGAGGCAGAGGTGGCGAACGGCTGCAGGGAGAGCTGCGGTGAGGAACATGCTGTGAGCTTGGGGCTGGACAAAGCCCTGGGTAAGGAGCCCTTATTTTACTTATAGAAGCCTGTTAACTCCTTTAAAGAGGACCTGACTCAGAATGTCCTCTCGGCTCTAAAAGATGCGCAACAGCATAACCTTTTTTTTTCGTTTAACAAAAGGTGTTTATTGAGTAATAAAATACACATTGCAATCAAAGATGAACATGAGGACAAATATTACATAAGTAGATATAGTATTATATGTCACATAAAGATCAGTATCAAAAGACAGAGCGAACATTTTAGAAAAATGAAACCACAATGTTTTATAAGAGATCCTTAGTCAAACATACAAGTCAAGCATGTGAGTTATCCAACCATCTAGCCCACGCTTGAGAACATTTTTGGGGGCAACCTCTGTTTTTATATACCAGGTGTTTAAAGTGGACCCAAATTAAAAATACAAGATTTCAGAAATAAAATCTATTTTCTAAATTATAATAATAGCAGCCTTTTTTCAGCTGCATGATGACAAATATAAAATATTTTACATTTATTGGAGGAACCCCTCCCTTCCTTTCAAATTGCCGGGATTTTTCCGGCAAACTGGTGGAGTAGATGGTGTCTGGCAATGGAGGAATTGCTAATGGCTGCCCCCAGTATAACCCTAGCTATGAAAAGAGAAGGGTGAAAAGCATGCACTGAAATGATTATAGGTTTGAAGGAGTGTTTATCTCTGTATGTGTCAGAGTGGTGCAACTAAATATTAAAAAAAATGTTTGGTTTGGGTCCGCTTTAAAGGGCAACATCCTGCTTACTCTAGTCTTCCGGTCTTCTATAGAAAGAGGAGTTGGGATAGCCAGCGAAAGGCAACACATTGTTTTGCAGCAAATAGAGTTAGCATAATAACCTTTAAAGAAAAAACATATCTCTGTTACAGCTGATACAAATCCTAAAATCTTCACCGTTTCTACTTCCTGTTTCATGGAAGCAGGCATATTGTGAACATCTAGTGCTTTCAAATGAACGTATCTGCCATCACTACCATTGCAGTCATGTGATGCGGGAAAAATCAAATTACAAATAGTGATTAGACACAAATGTGGGGTAATTTAAACAGGCTAAACTCTGTAAATATATACAGGGTGCATTTCTCTCTGTTTTCCTTCTGTACTTTGCAAGAGTTCAGGTCCACTTTAAAAGGAAATAAATATGGCTGCCTCCATATTCCTCTCACTACAGGTGACCTTTAACAGAGCTTTGTTGCTGTACTATGCATTGGACTCTCATATCATCACATGCATCCTGAATAGTTTCCTGCTATCGCCCTAAACATAGCTCTACATTATTGGTGCATTTCTTGTCAGTAATGCTATTCTTCATATGGAATGTTCACTCTTTGTGAAGTTCTGTTACCTTTTTATACTCCTGTTGAAATAATGGTCATTAAAGTGCATTGCTGGTTGTACTGGAGGCTGGAGGTTACTGGAGTGATTCATTAGCGTGAAGTTTGTCCTTTCTTCCTAGTTGCTGGGTAGAGGGGTGTTGTGTTGGCAAGATGTATTCAGCCTGCTGTTCCGTCTTTCTGCTTTAGTGCTCATCAGAGCCTGCTACGAGTGAGCTCGCTGGTTCTGATTCCAGCCATGTTGTGTAACGGTGATTTATTTAACGAACACTATTGTCTTGGGATACAGCAGCTGTTTGGAGTACAATTCTGAGCAAATACAGATAAGGTCAAATATAGCATTCTGATGTTCTTGCTTTTAAAACTGAAGCTTCTATGCCTAGAAATTAACTCTTTCAGGCAGCAAAATAAAACGAGTAAACAGCCTGGTTATTAATGTTTTGCACTGTAAAAACACCTGTTAATCTCATCATGTCACATATCGCCTCGGGTACACTTTAATGTGGCCATACACTTTTTTTTTTTTTTTTTCAATCATTTGATTGAATCTGCTAGAAATCAGTGCCTCAAACAATACCTAATAAATTGTTAGACAAAATCGATTTTTATCCGTCTTTTTGGACTGGAGGGAAAAAAAGGCTTGATTAGTGGCAGGTCAGTTGCACGGCACGAGTGGGGGCTGATTTTGAGTAACACAGTGTACGCAATGGAGCTTACACTCAACTTTCAGCCACCGCACTGCCTGTTGCTTCTCTCCATATTGGTCAGTCTCTTATGTTGTTGTGTGACAGACTCCCCAGCAGAGTAGAGCTACAGAAGTACGCCGATTGTGACCTAAGGGCCTGAGCCCACTGCTGCGGTTATAAAACCGCATAGAAATGCATGCGTTCTAAACTTATTTAAAAACCGCTTTTAAAAGTGTTTGAATGTGTTTTAGCTCGTTAAAACGCATTTCAAAACGCTTTAAAAAATGCATGTATTTTTATAAACGCAGCAGTGGGCTCAGGCCCTAAGCAGTTTTTAAATGCAGTCAGATTACCCAGTTTAGTTACAGAGAACCAGATACGCTTGGATTTTTAGTGAGGGCAAAAAATTATCCAAAAACAAACCGTCAACTAAAAAATATCTGCTGAAGTTTAAGGAATAACTGTAAATATGAACATAAAACAAAGTGATAACACTGGAAAAAACATTTTGCATTCATTCTCGCTAAAGAATCGGACAAATACCAGAAGCCAGGTAGCCAAGATGCTGAAAATTACAGCTAGTGACTATCATTTGATTTTGTCTCTAATTATCAATAGAGCTGGCGGGTAAACCTTTCCTGCTGGCTTGGCTGCTGGATTGTACAAACTGGCTCCGGAGTTATAATATATAACTGGACTAAAAGCATTTGGCTTTGTGTAAGGGATGTAGTAATAGCCTTTCATAACTGCACTGTGACAGCATTTTCATTAAATAAATGAAAACGTACCTGCTAATGTCCCCCTTGTTGCTGTACCCCCTGTGTATGAAAGCCGTGTCTGAGTGGAGACAAAATGGACTCCGCCCCATTCACTCACTACATGCATTAAAGCAAAGGTACAATCGCCACATGCTGTGCCTAAAATGAATGCTCTGCACTTCCTGTCTCTTATGGCATCAGAAAAGTGTTTTTTTTGTTTTTGTTTCTTTTGAATTTTAAAAGCCTTGCTTTCTTTTTTCCTGGGCCGTGATCACTAGTGATAAACAAAAAATTCTCACACATCCATTCAGCCAATCACATCCTGTAACTACCCATAAAGTAACTTGATCATTGACTAAAATAATAAAATTAGTCAAAAACTTCATCTGAATGTTTGTTTGTTAGGAACATTGTGCGCTCATTACTTGTGGTCACGTGATTATGCCTACAGGAAGCTGCAGACTTGTTGAGGCTGGGAGAGAAATTCAGTATTATTTTGAGTAACTTCAACCATGCAACATTTCAACTGTTCGGGCTGGAACCCACTAGATTGGGGTTTTTTTGTTTTGTTTTTTGAGCTTTCAGGGAGGTTTCCAAAACTCTAGCGATTTTTCCCTAAACGCTCAGCTAATGTTAATGGATGGGCCAAGTTCCACTGGAGCGATTGCGATTTTAGCGTTTTGCATTAGCGTTTCTGCAATTTAAAGTATAACCAACGCTGGCATAATCACTTGTCAAAACCTACACAGAGCTATTTGCTAGCGGTTTTAAATTACTGCACGCTGTAAAGAAAATGAAATTGAAAAGTCCAAACAGAATTAAAATTGCAAATCGCTACAAAATCGCTGGCAAAAAGCTTACACTTTTTAAAATCGCGACCAAAATCGCCAGAAAACGCACATGAAATTGCTTAAGCGCTAGCGATTTGTATCGGGTTCCAGGCCTCCCTGTGGTGTTCTGCCATGAATAGATTACACACATCCTGGGTTGAAGGGCTGCTCATTGTTAGTCTTGAAGTTCAGAAAAAAAACATATAAACAAACTTGAGTAATTCTTAATTAAAAGCATAATAATGTTTGAAAGCGACTATATAGAATTAAAAAAAAAAATCAAAAAAAAATCAGCGTATTCTCTGGACATCTATGGGTAAGGATTACTTGAGGCGCTGTTGCCCACAAAAGTACTTGGCAAACACTAGCTTTCATAAAGAGGTACAAGCTGTAGAAATGGTGTAGTCCTCTGCTCTAATACAATGTTTCCAGCAAGAGATGTATAGCAAAAAAGACTGGAATTGTTTTTTTTTTTTCTTGTTTGCTTATCACAACTCTGCATGCCCTGGATGGTCTAGATCAGGGGTGTGAAACTCAAATACAGAGTGGGCCAAAATTGAGCTCTGCGACCAAGTAGCGGGCCAACCTCAAAGTTTACTGGTCACCTTCCTCCCTTATAAAGTTTCCTGGTGTCTAGTGACCCTCTTCCCTCCCCTAAACTGTTCCCTGTTGTTTTGTGTTCCTCCCTCATCTATACAATTACCTGATTTTTAGTGGCCCACCCCCCTCCTACCCCTATGTATTTTCCTGGTGTCTAGTGGCATCCTTCCCTTTCCTCTACAGTTCTCTGGTATCAGTGCTGTTCCCTTCCCCATATGGCTTCACTGGTGATCTAGGGCTTACCCTACAATATAGCTTTTCTGGGGGTCTAGAGTGGGCCAAATATAATGCAAATTGAGAAAACCACCTGAGGGCCAAATCTGATGGCTCCGAGGGCCAGATTTGGCTCACGGACCAGAGTTTGACGTGTGTTCTAGATAGTACCAGTAGAAGTAGAGAAGCCTTTATGGAGACCCTGTGCTTTCCCCCGTATGTCTAGATCTGTGCAACTGATTTTACATTTTTAATCCTGTGCAAGCCATGAACTGGTCTGAGCAGTTTGCCACTTTTCTTGATCAGGCTTTAAGTCCTATCAACTTTTTAACAATGTTCATATTAAGGTCTTTTTGGACTGGCTGAAGAACCATAGTTTGGGGCCTGGCAGTACATGTGGATTGTTTTGGTGGCGTTGCACGTAGTTTTTGTATGGAGAGAGGAGGGTGGGAATAAGTAGAAGGCTTGGCAGCGGCTGATTGCTTTTCACCTGCTGTTTTTGGTGGCCGCATTTGAAGGAGATGGCTTATGTCAATGGTTTCTGTGATTGTAACAACCTTGGGCGCATCTAAAGCCCCATCTACACGATACGATTCTTTGTACGATTCGATTACGATTCTATTACGATACGATTAAATCCGTCATGTCGATCGGGATTGAATTCAATTTACCATTGTTTTTGCAAAGGCAAATCAAATTTGAATCGAATCTCGATCGGACATGTCAGATTTAATCGGATCGTAAAATGAATCGTAATCAAATTGCACAAAGAATTGTCTTGTGTAGATTGGGGCTTAAAAGACTAAAGGAGACCAGGAGCCCAATAGTGCAGAATCGTGTAAGATTAAAGTGTAACAGAGATGGGAGGGGGGGGGGGGGATAGAAGAAATGTATACATACCTGGGGCTACCTTTAGCCCCCTCCGGCCTGATTGCTCCCACGCTGCCACCCTCCCGCCTTTTTGGATCCTTGGTAACGGGCCTGTAAGTTGGGCCTGTCAGCACATGCGCAGTGTGGCCAGGGCTGTGGAGTCGGAGTCGGAGCAATTTTGGGTGCCTGGTGTCGGGAAAAAATGCTCCGACTCCTAATGAATTTTTAACTGTAATTAAAATAGAAAATATGATAAAATGTTCTATTGCTCAGATAATAGTCATTAAAAATAATGTATATATACAGTAATAGCTGTGTTCAGTCACAAAAATGAAATAAACCAATCAAAATTAGTTACTTGTGCTGCTTCAATAAAGCAGTCCCCGTATTGTTAAAGTCAGATATTCAGTACATATCTGATTGTGACTGTACAATATATATGTGTACACAGGAATCTCTTATATATGTTACTGGCCAGAACCCGAAGTTGGCCACTTCTAGTTCTGGCCGGCCACTTCGGGTTCTGGCCGGCCAATGTGCGAAGTGGCCGGCCAATGTGAGGAATGGAATGAATCATGTAACATGAATGTATCTTGTGGCCGCAGCGGGCAAATGTATCGCAACCTAGTTCATTTAATGACATTAAGCCGGCGGCAGTGAAACCGATGAAGCCGCCGGCTTTTGCTCTGCCTCTCTCAAACCCCCCCCCCCCCCCCCCCCACCGGCTGCCCATAGTAAGAGAAAGGAGAGAGAGGCAGAGCAAAAGCCGGCGGCTTCATCTGTTTCATTGCCGCCGGCTTAATGTCATTAAATAAACTAGGTTGTGATACATTTGGCCGCTGCTACATGAATCATTCCATTCCTCACATTGGCCGCATTGCAGCGGCCACTTCACACATTGGCCGGCCAAAACCCGAAGTGGCCGGCCAGAACTAGAAGTGGCCAAACTTCGGGTTCTGGCCGTAACATATATACGAAATAACATCTATGTTGTAAGTATAAAGCCTGATGTGTAGCCGTGTCACTAATAGAGATGGTCAAGGAGATGGAAATAATTCTGCATTGATGCTGGTTTATGCAAAGGTATGCTCATGAAATCAAATAATTTGATATGTTAAAATTTGGTTTGGTGACTACAAATTAAAGGGTACCTGAGACGGATGAAAAGAAAAGTGTTATACATACCTGGGGCTTCTTCCAACCCCCTTCAGGCTAATCAGTCCCTCGCTGTCCTCCTCCACCACCTGGATCTTCTGCTATGAGTCCAGGTAATTCAGCCAGTCAGCGCAGTCTGGCCACGTGCCGCTCCTACAGCCAGGAGCATTCTACACCTGCGCAATAGTGCTGCGCAGGTGTAGTATGCTCCGGTGGCGGAGTGTGTGCATGCGCACTACACCAGACTGGCTCACGTACCTGGACTCATAGCAGAAGATCCAGGTGGCGGAGGAGGACAGCGAGGGACTGATTAGCCTGAAGGGGGCTGGAGGAAGCCCCAGGTATGTATAAAACTTTAATTTCATCTGTCTCAGGTTTACTTTGTTACACAGTAGTACTATACTCTACATATGCTCTCCCCACAGAGCTGCAGGAAATCCACTGAGAATGTTGTGCACATTGAACACAGAGGTGTTGTCTATCACCCATAAACCTTGTTCAGATTGTGCATGAAGAATGTGTAATAGAGGAAGAATCTCCTCATTCCCCTGCAGAGTACCTGCAAATCATTCTTACATGTACCCACAGTCACATTGCCTAGGGCCTGATCCATGTTTAGATGTGTAATAGGGGAAGAATCTCCTCATTCCCCTGCAGAGTACCTGCACATCATTCTTACATGTACCCACAGTTACATTGCCTAGTGCCTGATAGATGTTCTTTCTTCCAGTCTGTACCTTTTACAAGTACTCTTACCAAGGACTAGTTTTAGTCTAAAGGGAATACATATAGTAGTCTACATATCCTTCTCACTCCAGTTGTCTTGTAAAATTCCTAAGCGTTGGCAGTTAAGAGAGGAATTTCACGTTACATACTGTTAATCAACAAAATTGTAATATGCAAATTAGAGGAGGAGGAGTCTGAGTCGGTGGAATCCTAAACTGAGGAGTCGGAGTCGGTGGATTTTTGGACCGACTCCACAGCCCTGAGTGTGGCTGCATGCGCTCCCCCACCTCGCTCCCACGCTTGGAAGCGTTCTGCGCCAATGCTCCCAGCTGCGGGAGCTTGGGGGGTTCTTTGCATGCGCAGTAAGCCCCGACTGGCCAAACTTACTGGATCAGTTACCGAGGATCCAGAAGTCTGAGTACAGCGGCGTGGGAGGAAGCCCAAGGTGTATATACATTTCTTCTATCACCCGTCTCAGCTTCCCCTTAGAAAAGCAAAACGCTATGTATTTAAGTATGCTAAGTATGTATATACTCACAAAGGTGGGTTGCAAATCCTTGTAACCACCGTCGGAGCAGGAGGGAAATTCTGTCCCCGCTGGGTGGTCACACTCCGAATGTTCTTTAGGACAAACTAAAAAAAACTATCATCTCTAAGGAGGTATGACAAGACACTTAAAACAAGGTAGAGGCACCCAATGCATAAAAAGGCTGATAAGCTATCTAATAGAAGCGCTCATGCTTGTTACACAGCCATAGCATTTGTCCTCCCTAGCTGTATTGACAGTTATACAAGTCAATACAAAACATGCCGTGAACAGCATTGACGTGCATACACGTTAATACTCTCCTGCACTGTATACTAGACCCTTGCTTGACATATTTTGGCAAGTTACAGGGGAAGAAAAAGGTAATAAAAATTAATTGGATCACTTTTTGCACAGAAATCCTGGGAAAATTGAACGCCAAGGAGGTTAAAGAGACTCTGAAGTCTCTTAAAAATCAGCTTTTTACTTCAAAAATCTGTTTCTCATCCCTGCCCTACCTAAAATGCTGCATCCCCGCGGCTGTAATCTAACTAAATCCCCCCCCAAAACTCCCCGGGGGGCAATCCGGGCAGCGCTTCCGTGAGAGGCAGAGCGTGTCTGAGCACGATCACAGCCTCTCCCCCGCCCCTCTTTCTTCCATAGATGCGAATGGAGGCTGAAAGCCCTGCCTCTAACAGCAGCAAAATCCACGACCAAGAAAGTCGTGGATTTTGAGAGGGAGGGGGAGTTAGGGGGGATTTAGTTAAATTACAGCCGCAGGGATGCGGCGTTTTAGTTAGGGCAGGGATGTGAAACAGATTTGTGAAGTAAAGAGGACTTTTATGAGACTTCAGTGTTTCTTCAATACGACTGTTTTTTCACTGACCTGAGGAGGCAAGCAAGCACCCGCATAACACATTGACAATTTAACCAGCCTGGCGGTATGGACGAGCTCAGCTCGTCCATCACCGCCGGAGGCTGCCGCTCAGGCCCTGCTGGGCCGATTTTCATCAAATAAAGTGCAGCACACGCAGCCGGCACTTTGCCAGCCGCGTGTGCTGCCTGATCGCCGCCGCTCTGCGGCGATCCGCCGCGAGCAGCGGCGAAAGAGGGTCCCCCCAGCCGCCTGAGCCCAGCGTAGCCGGAACAAAATTCCGGCCAGCGCTAAGGGCTGGATCGGAGGCGGCTGACGTCAGGACGTCGGCTGACGTCCATGACGTCACTCCGCTCGTCGCTATGGCGACGATCTAAGCAAAACACGGAAGGCCGCTCATTGCGGCCTTCCTTGTTTATTCTGGGCGCCGGAGGCGATCGGAAGAACGCCTCCGGAGCGCCCTCTAGTGGGCTTTCATGCAGCCAACTTTCAGTTGGCTGCATGAAATAGTTTTTTTTTTATTTAAAAAAAAACCCTCCCGCAGCTGCCCTGGCGATCTTAATAGAACGCCAGGGTGGTTAATGTGCTCAAATAAAAGACCTTTTTTTTTTTTTTTTTTTTTTTTTCAATAAACTGGTCCAAATTCTTCAAGAGAGGTAAGATTACCTCTCTGTTTATAAAATAATCAGCTTATCAGCCTATCTTTACAGTAGCGCTTTAAACATTTGAAGGAGGGTGCCTGTACAGACATCAAACTGTAGTCTGCAATTACCTCAACCTATTGTTTCAAATGTGAAAACTTTAATATCTGTTCACTGATTTAGTGTTTACCTGCATGTCAGTTTACCAGTTTATACATATTTATATCCCCAGGAATTCTCCATACCAGAGTACCGCAATGCCCATTTGGAACCTTCCCAGCTACTTCAGCAGCAGCTCCGAAGACGGCCATCTTTGTTGTCTGAATTTCACCCGGGGCCTGATCGGTATGTTTTTCTTCAACGTTGCCTTAGTACTCGATGTGCATGTTTTGCCTACTCAGAACCGCAGCCAGAAATTTTTTTACATGGTAGTTTTGGTCACAGTTCAGCAAATGTTTCAATAGAGAGAGGATTTATAGTTTAGTTGTCCGAGCACATAAATGTTACATTGTCAGTGAGAGATCTGCTGTAATACCGTATATACTTGAGTAAAAATGTTTGCCCGGAGTATAAGCCGGGGGTGGCAAAAGCCACAACACCACTCACAGCCATGGCCGGCCACAACCATGTATTAGAAAAGCAGCATAAATTCAGCAGATTGCAATAATAAGCCAGAATATAGGCCTACAATGGAGATGGACAGGCAAAGAACTCCTGTTGCAAAGTTTAAGCTGGCATAAAGATAAAGCAATGAATGCAGAGGCATAGTCATGTATCTAAAACTTGATATAGGAATGCAAGGATTCTCACCACTCACACTGTTCCTGTATGCTTTCCAAGGCTACAACTGGAGATGAGGTTAGCTGGGACCTCCCATGGAAATGTCAAGTGTGTGGGCTCCCTCAGATGATGCACCACTGTACATATATAGTAGTGGGGGCACTGTGTTGGTTACAAGAGTAGTGACTCTAGTATAAGATGAGACCCCCACCTTTGGGCCACTTTTTTTGGCCCAAAAATTAGGCTTATACTCGAGTATATACAGTATGTTTTAACATGTGAATTATGAGCACCATTCAGTAAAGTCAGAAAAGTGTGGTGAGCAGAGATGAGCAAGGAGCGAAACTGTACCCACATATGTGCAAGGATCGGGCTGTGGTGGTAAGGATTAAGTTGCATGTATCACAGATTCTCTCCACCCTCCAGACACTTCCTCCTTCACAGCTGGAATTCCGCTGCGAGGTGTAAGTGCTGAAAAGTTGGAGCGCAGCAGGGAATCAGCAGCCCCCTCCTTGCGCACACACGGGGTGCAGTTTTGCTTGTCTTGAAACTGCTCTTGCTCATCAACAGTGGTGGGTGCCTAACAACCAAACCGATACCCTCTGAGATACTCTCGTCTGCAGGTTCTCTGCGATGCTTACTCATCAATGGCCAGCCTAAGAAATGTGCATATTTTTTCATATGGCCAGCTGAATACTTTGTAGCCAGGGCAGAGCTTTTATGTAATTAGTGGCAGCTTATGTAAACAAAGGTTCCCCCTGCTTTGCTGACTCAGGTAAGTGGAGAGCAGCGCATAAGTTGCATATTGCAGCTGCCCTGTCAGGACAATTGTCGCTCTGTTCAGTAGCTATAGCAAAGTCTGACTTGCAGAGTCAGTGTGGTTTCATCTGCGCTCCAGCTCATTACTGGCCCTGCTCATGCAATCGCTACCTGCTAAGGTGAACCCTTTATTTATCTTCAGCCTCACTGATTAAATGTGAGGGAAATTCTTGCGCTGGACGAGCGCACTGTTAAACCACATTGGAATGTTCGCTGGGTTCATTGGATTGCTTGCTAGACAAATCTGGTTTCTTTTTAAAATAAGCTACCAGCCGCTTAGCCCAGAGCTATGCAGAAATGTGCTTTTTCAAGTGTTTTAGAGTATGCAAGACGGCTTCTTGTAGTGCCGCTCGGTTCCTGACCGCACTGTGCACAAATATTAGTTTTGAAATTATCTCACTTGATAAATTAAGACTTGAAGCTTATCATGAGGGTTTAAAAATACTTCCTTGTAAATAGTCTTGTTCGTTTTTAGGCCTCACTTAAACCTTTAACATTTCAGGTAGATTAAATTCTAGAACTGAACTCAAGTGCAGCATGCTGTATACATTGTATTGCCCACTTATTGGAACCATTCTGCATACAATTCTGAGCACTCAATAATAAGGTGAGCCTGTATCCAGCTGTCTATGAAATAACTTCGCATTGATTCATAAACTGTGGCCGTCCCTTTCACTAAGCTCCTCCCATTGTCCTTCTGTCACTCCAGTGCCCACCAATACCATCACTTATGTCTCACTCTATAAACAGTTGGATACAGGTAATGGCCTTCCCATACTGTGGGCTGTCATTTACAATATGCTGGTCATTTTTTTTAAATGTCTCAGCAGAAAAGCCTCCCATCTTAAATCCTAATGTCCACCCGCAGCTGCTTCCAGAATTGGCCATTTTTTTTTTTAAAGGCCTTTGGGGGCATCATCTAGCAGTCATGTAGCTGCTCTGTCTCCATGGCTTAACCGATTGGGGATCGCTTTTCTCTGGCCCTTTAAGAACTCCCTCAGGGCCACAATTCACACGTTAGTCTCGTCAGAGGTGTCTATGACCGGCAGCCTTGGCCAAGAACCATCTAGCTACCATTTGTACAAAGCTTTATATTGTGGGATACGGCATGCAAATGATACAACACCCATAAAGCTTTATAGGTGAAGTGGAACATGACACAAGTGCTATTTAGTCTGGTGCTTCATAATCATAGCTCCAAGTAGTCACATGACCATTGTTCTACAAAGCAGTACATATTTAAAATAATAAATAAAATACTGCCAATTCTTGTATGATTGAATTTGTTGTCAGGAGCTGGGCCCACAGTTCTGGACCACGCGGATTTAAATCTACGACCTGTTTGTGTCCTGTTATTTCTGCCAAGCCATAGATTTAAATTGGCTACACTGCGAGGCCTCAGCAGTCTCGCCTTTGTGGCACTGTTCAATCACTGCACCCGCTCGCTCTGCTTTCACAGTGACAGCAGAGTTTCTGTATTTCCTGACCCAATGATTACTGTGAGCCAATCACTGCAAAATAGGGAAAAAGTTGGCTCTGGTCTTTAAAGCGGAAGTGAAATAAACTTAAAAAAAAAGTTTCACTTACCTGGGGCTTCTGCCAGGCCCCTGCAGCCGTCCTGTGCCCACGCCGTCCTGGACCGATCCTCCGTTCCCCCGCCGAGGCTCACTTTACTTCACACAGTGGAAGCCGACTTCTAAGTCTGCCTTTACTGCACCCTGGCCACATGTATCCTCGTACATGTTCCGGTAGCCGGGAGTGTCCTGTGCAGGCGCAGTATGAGAAAATCTCTAACGGGAGCATGAACGAGGATGTGCGCAGCCAGTGCCGCGCAGCACAGTGCACTCTAACTGCTGAAGTGAAAGTGAGCCACGGCGGGGGACTGGAGCATCGGTGAGTGGCTGTGCAGACACAGGTTGGCTGCAGGAGTCCGTAGAATCCCCAGGTAAGTGAAACTCTGATTTCAGTTCCGCTTTAAGGAGTCAGAACCATCCGGTACGCAAGTGATTAAGAAGCCATAAAGCATTATATAGAGTATCCTTACAAGCAGAACCTGGTTTGGTGCTCTGAAATTTTGGTCAGCATTGTTTTTTTTTCCTATGGAAGCAGATTATTGAATGATCAGCCTATGCTGTATATAGTACACGTATTATCGTGGTATTTGGGGAGTACCTCAGATATCAGATAATACATTTCCCGACTGTGTAGATGGTTGTAGAAGACAGATATGTGCAAGTGTTGGCCATATCAACCATGAATGGACATGTTTATCTGCTGTTCCTCATGCATTGTGTAATGTAATTAAAAATGTTCTTGCAGGCCTCAGGACAGGAGATCAGGGTATGAACAGCAGTACCATTCCGTGTCACAGAGTGAGCATGAAGCCCTGGAATCCAAGAGACCCCGGCTAGAACAGGTAGATTCTCACTACAGAGTTGCTGCCGCTTCTGTTGTGCCTCTTGTATCGACCATCCCAGAAGGGCTTCGGCCACAAGTGGATGTTAAGAAGGTAAGAATTTAACAGCAGGCGAGTGAGGCAGACAGAGATGCAGGTAACCTAGATCTTCTTAGAGACCATCCTGGAACTATGGCCCTAATCTGATTAAACTAGCAGAAATTAAGTACATGTCCATTCTGCACATGGAATCCTAATCCATTGTGGTCTGAATGGGAAATGGTTTTTGCACATTGTTTGGGTTGTCTTTCTCTCTTCACTTAGAGCTTTTCTATTTTATGTGGGAAAGATAAAAATTGTTTCTACAGACACACATTTTAACTGAAGTCTCATTATTATTCATGTGCGCATGTTAAAATAGCTGTGCGTACTTCAAGGCATCCGAGCAGTACATTTAGAAAACTTTTTTAAAGGTCCACTATCACGCAAAAAATGAAAAATTTAATATACAGGTAAAAACATACAAATAAGTACATTTCTTACTGTCACAGTAGGAAGTACAAATCTGACGGAAGCCACAGGTTTTGGGCGAGTCCATCTCTTCATGGGTGATTCTCAGCATGGCTTTTATTCTTTATAAAGCCACTCAGTTGAAAAGTATTTATACAAAGATGCTGGCCAGCCTCCCTGCTCGATTCACGCTTCTTTGGCAGTTGGACGGAGCGACTGCCATTCACTAAGTGCTTTTGAAAATAAAGAATACCCTGAGAACCCCCGTGAGGAGCTGAGCTACTCCAAAACCTGTTGGTTCTGTCAGATTTCTACTACTTACTGTAAGTGTAAGAGCCATAGGAAAAAAGTAATTTATGGCTCTTTACTCTGGAAGAAATGTACTTCTTATTTGAATGTGTTTACATGTACCGTATATACTCGCAAGCAAGCCGAATTTTTGACCCCCAAAAAGGGGGTCAAAAGTTGGGGGGGTTGGCTTGCTTGCGAGTCATGTGATAAAGCCCCCGCTCCCCCCGCAGCCGCCGCTATTACCTTAGCTCGGCGCCGCTTCTATTCCCTTGTCCTGCTCGTATACGGTAATCCATTCCACAGCAGCGCGCCCCACCGCGGCTGCTGCGTTGGACAGAGGAAACCATAGAGAGCGGTTCCCATAGTAACGGTGATACACATCGCCGTTACAGGAGGCCGCTCTCTATGGTTTCCTCCGTCCTCACACAGCAGCCTCCGTGGGGCGCGCTGCTGTGGAATGGATTACCGTATACGAGCAGGACAAGGAAATAGAAGCGGCGCCGAGCTAAGGTAATAGCAGCGGCGGGGGGAGGGGCACTATATTAGCTATGCTGGGGCCCTATATTAGCTATGCTGGGGCACTATACTAGCTATACTGGGGCACTATACTGGGGCACTACCTACCCATACTGGGCACTACCTACCCATACTGGGCACTATACTAGCTAGACTGGGCACTATACTAGCTAGACTGGGCACTATACTAGCTAGACTGGGCACTATACTAGCTAGCTAGACTGGGCACTATACTAGCTAGCTAGACTGGGCACTATACTAGCTAGCTAGACTGGGCACTATACTAGCTAGCTAGACTGGGCACTATACTAGCTAGCTAGACTGGGCACTATACTAGCTAGCTAGACTGGGCACTATACTAGCTAGCTAGACTGGGCACTATACTAGCTAGACTGGGCACTATACTAACTAGACTGGGCACTATACTAACTAGACTGGGCACTATACTAACTATACTGGGCTCTATACTGCCTATGTTGGGGCACTATACTACCTATGTTGGGGCACTATACTACCTATGTTGGGGCACTATACTACCTATGCTGGGGCACTATACTACCTATGCTGGGGCACTATACTACCTATGCTGGGGCACTATACTACCTATGCTGGGGCACTATACTACCTATGCTGGGGCACTATACTACCTATGCTGGGGCACTATACTACCTATGCTGGGGCACTATACTAGCTATGCTGGGGCACTATACTAGCTATGCTGGGGCACTATACTAGCTATGCTGGGGCACTATACTAGCTATATTGGGCACTATACTAGCTATATTGGGCACTATACTAGCTATATTGGGCACTATACTAGCTATATTGGGCACTATACTAGCTATACTGGGCACTATACTAGCTATGCTGGGGCACTATACTGGCTATACTGGGGCACTACCTACCCATACTGGGCACTATACTAGCTATACTGGGCACTATACTAGCTATACTGGGCACTATACTAGCTATACTGGGCACTATACTAGCTATACTGGGCACTATACTAACTATACTGGGCACTATACTAGCTATGCTGATGCTGGGGCACTATACTAGCTATGCTGGGGCACTATACTAGCTATGCTGGGGCACTATACTAGCTATGCTGGGGCACTATACTAGCTATGCTGGGGCACTATACTAGCTATGCTGGGGCACTATACTAGCTATGCTGGGGCACTATACTAGCTATGCTGGGGCACTATACTAGCTATGCTGGGGCACTATACTAGCTATGCTGGGGCACTATACTAGCTATGCTGGGGCACTATACTAGCTATGCTGGGGCACTATACTAGCTATGCTGGGGCACTATACTAGCGATACTGGGGCACTATACTAGCGATACTGGGGCACTACCTACCCATACTGGGCACTATACTAGCTATACTGGGCACTATACTACCCATACTGGGCACTATACTAGCTGTACTGGGCACTTTACTACCCATACTGGGCACTATACTAGCTATACTGGGACACACTGGGGGGGATCTCATGGACAGCATTTCCTACCCCCGGCTTATATGAGGGTCAATCGTTTTTTCCTTGTTTTTCAGGTAAAAGTTGGGGTGTCGGCTTATATGCGGGTCGGCGTGCTTGCGAGTATATACGGTATTTTAAATTTTAAGATTTTCGCAACAGTGGTCCTTTAAATAAACCACCCCAAGGGTGTTTTTCGCCCCCATCTCGTCCATATAGAACCATAGCTTCTCGCACTTTTTATTTTTGTATGTCCCCAGCCGTGCAATGCATACTGGGAGATGTAATTCCTATTGATGTGCATATACCAACATCAGTAGGAACTGCATCTCCCAGCGTCAGCCGGGGAAATATGGAAAAACTGAGGGAGGGGGTGGTTCCTACAAAAGTTCAAGCTCAACTCACTTTAATTTATACCTAGTGTACCACAAAACTTCTTTCAGCTTCAGACCATAGTTCCAGGATGAGGCTATGTGGTAGGGTGCTCATGCAGTTTCCACCTTTGTTCAGCCTTCCATTTGTGCTTTTTTATATGCATATGATTTGTATTTAGTAGCAGTGCATAGCGTTTTGTACATTGCACAAATGTACATTTTGCAATAATTACATTGGAGTTACTTGACAGGCAGCCTCCAGTAACGATTTACTGCCACTAGAGTGGGAATCTTTTCCCCAGCATAGTATAGGGCACCAGACCCAGTCTACCACCTCCCGCTACTTAGAGAAATCTACTCCTTGTGGTCAGCACTGCAGCTGCAGTTCAGCAGTTGCTTTCTGCTCAGTGCACAATAATTTAACTATCATTTCCCTCATTTCATTTAAATAAATGCACTGGTAAATTTTGTGCATTGGATGTCTGTATGTTTTGCAGAAAATACGTGAGAGATGCCTGGTGGCTGACCCCTTCGAGCTCCATTTTCTGTTGAGATGATAGTGCAGTCGTATTTAGATACGGACATCCTATCATCACATTTTAGGAGGAGCTCAGAGGGGGCGGTGGCTACTCTCTTCCCCGAGTGCACAGAGCTGATGTCCTGACCCCTCCCACTCCCCACTTCTGACACTTTGTGGCCAGAATTTGCGTACTACTACTTTTTATTGACGACAAAGGCACATGTGAATTTTAGAAACACCCATTAAGGGTTAAAAGGAAACCAGAGACAGGAAAGTGAAAAAAAATTCTACATACCTGGGGCTTGCTCCAGCCCCATCTGCCTGGATCGCTCCCACGCCGCCGTCCCCTGATGTCTGCAGCTACGATAACCAGGCCCGTAACTGACGTCATTGGAGCCAGCCTATGCAGGAGAACTGCGCCCTCTACGTATCTCTCCAGGGGCTGCTGGAGAGATACGCAAACAGCGTACTTCTCTTACGCTAAACTGGCTCCGACTGACGGCAGTGCTGGGACCCGGTTCTCGTAGCTGCAGGCATCAGGGGACGGCGGCGTGGGAGCAATCCAGGGCGATGAGGCTGGAGGAAGCCCCAGGTATGTAGAATTTTTTTTTTTTTTTTTTTTTTTTTTTTACTTTTCGTCTCTGGTTCAGTTTAAATGCTTGATTACAAACTGAGCTGCAGTTCTGGCCACACAGTTATTTCTTTGAACGGAGTAAAATAAATAAAGTTCTCTTCTCTATGCTATAGTATGAACTTCCACTTCTCTGGGCAGAAGGAGCAGGATGAGTCAGCAGCTGTGAATATTTGCATTTCAAAATATAGACGTGCAGCGCAAAAAATGGTGCACCTTTATTGCAAATTTCCAATCATATGCATACAAATGGGAGGCAGAACCAGGGCTTTAAACTGGACATGAGCTGTAAAATTAAATAAAAAAAAAAAAAAAAAAAAGAAAAACGGTTGTGAATCACAATCCGCACCATCAAAGCCCATTCACACTAGGGCGTTTAGTGGGCGGTTACCTTCAATTCCTGAATCGCCGGCGATTGCTAGCGCTCTGCAAAGCGCTAGTGTAATTTTAAAGTATATGGCGGTGGTCTCACTGCAGCTATCACCGGCGATTCACTGTAAATGGAAATGCAGTGCTTTTTTGTGATTAAAGAGCAATCGAGATTGGAATGTTTAAAAAAAAAAACATGAATCGCGATCGCTCAAAAAAACCTGCAAAATTGTCCAGTTTAAAAAGAAAAAAGACCCAAAGAAATCCCCGGTGCAAAATGCTAGAAATTTTGCTGGCGTTTTGCAATCCCCGGTGTGAATGGGCTCTAAAGTGTCAGTTTTGATAAGAGAAATTCTACTTTCAGTATAAAATCTCCACAAACTTAGATTGGTGCTGCTTTTTGTAATTTAACTTAATTAAAAATCTTTCCATTTCAGTTTACAGCCAGCTAAGATATTTTAAATTAACTAGAAATCTTAAATTCTCACCACTTTGCAACCATGCCGACGTTACTTTTTTCTGAGGCACGTCACTGGCCAGTATCTCCAGCCTTGCTGTGTGCTGATTAGAGCAATAGCCTTTCTTGCTCATTTATCCAAATGGCTGGTTTCTGTGCACATAAAAGTATATGAGGTAAGGTAAAATCAAGTGTGGCTTTAATCCCGACAATGTATCAAGTGAGCGGATTATGGTTTTTCTCAACCAAAGTGAAATCTCCTATTATTCTTTTCTAGCGGTTGAAGGAACAGCGTATTAGACAGCCTAATGACACATCTTGCAGCCTATGTAACTACCTTGATTTTTACTTCAGATCTGGTTCTTAACTATTTAGTTTAGACTAGTTAAAGTAGTAATGGGGCAGTTATGCTATCCATACTTAACACTAGCCAGGTAGGGTGACCACACGCCCCAAAAGAGAACACTGAGACAACTGGAGCCCAAATGGTGCAGTATGTCACAAGAAGAGTGATAGAAAACAAAAAGGATGAGGTTGCAAAGGAAGGTTGCACAAGGGACAGCCAATCATTGAAAGCGGGTGGAGATCTATAAATGAACTCGACTGTACTCAGTTGTCCGGCTGCAGCTGAATATGGTGGCACTCTAGGGAAAAACAACAAAGGTCCTGTCTGGCAAAGCCACTAGGTGAATGGCACAAAGGGGGTAAGAGGTGCCCAGAAGTAGATAAAACTGAAAATAATAGTAATCCAATTAATTTTCATAATTTTCCCAGGCTGTAACTTAACAAAATGTGTCAAGCAAGGGTCTAACCTACACACACCTACACACACACCTACACACACACCTACACACACACCTACACACACACCTACACACACACCTACACACACACCTACACACACACCTACACACACACCTACACACACACCTACACACACACCTACACACACACCTACACACACACCTACACACACACCTACACACACACCTACACACACACCTACACACACACCTACACACACACCTACACACACACCTACACACACACCTACACACACACCTACACACACACCTACACACACACCTACACACACACCTACACACACACCTACACACACACCTACACACACACCTACACACACACACCTACACACACACACCTACACACACACACACCTACACACACACACACCTACACACACACCTACACACACACCTACACACACACACACACCTACACACACACCTACACACACACCTACACACCTACACACACCTACACACACACACCTACACACACACACCTACACACACACCTACACACACCTACACACACCTACACACACACACCTACACACACACCTACACACCTACACACCTACACACACACACCTACACACCTACACACCTACACACACACACCTACACACCTACACACCTACACACCTACACACCTACACACACACACCTACACACCTACACACCTACACACACACACACACACACACACACACACCTACACACACACACACCCCTACACACCCCTACACACACACACACACACACCCACACACACACACACACACACACACCCACACACACACACACACACACACACCTACACACCTACACACCCCTACACACCCCTACACACACCTACACACACACACCTACCTTCTGTGGCCATGAGCACGATGGAGGGCGTATGTGCAGTTGAGCGGCTGGCTGGATTACCAGGTAGAACTAGAAGATAACTGAGCCACTGGAGAGAACGGCGAGGGAGCCCATGCACCTAATGGGGCTTGAGGAAGCCCCAGGTAAATATAAATGTATCAAGGAAGCCCATCTCAGGTTTTCTTTAATATTTATTGAAAGATGTTGCTTAGATTTACGTTTATTTATTGTATTTATAAAGCGCCAACATATTACGCAGCACTGGACATTAGTTTAGGTTACAGACAATATTTAGGGATGATAATACCTGAATACAAGAAAGACCAGATCATGCAGCACAGTATGAGTACAAGGTAATGCTTAGTCACTGGAGGGAAGCATGGTGATTAGGCAAGTTAGGTTCACTCAAGTGCATAGCATGAGTGCACAGTAATGGAGGTGCATGATCAGGTAGGACACAAAAGGAAGAGGACCCTGCCCAAAGGCTTACAATCTAGAGGGAGAGGTAAGGACATGAAAGGTAGGGGACCAGAGTTCAGCTGTGGGTTTAGAGCACTTGTGAGGGGTAGTAGGCCAGAGTGAAAAGGTGAGTTTTAAAGGCTTTCTTGAAGATGTTGAAGGAGAGGGCTGCCCTAATGGGTGGAGGTAGGGAGTTCCATAGTGTTGGAGCAGCTCTTGAGAAGTCCTGGAGGCATGCATGGGACTGGGTCATGCGGGGGGGCGGTTAGGCGAAGTCCATTGGAGGAGCGGAGTGAACGGCTAGGTGTGTACCTCTGAGTAAGATCAGAAATGTAGGTTGGACAGGTTTTGTGGACAGATTTGTAGGTCAGACACAGTATCTTGAATCTGGTTCTGGACTGGATAGGAAGCCAGTGGAGCGATTCAAGGAGGGGATCCGCTGTGGTGGAGCGATGGGAGCAGTGGATAATTCTGGCTGCCGCATTCATGATGGACTGCGTTCAAGTAAATTTCAATTGTCTCATTCAGTCTGCAAAAAATTGTACAGGGTTTGGCTATCTTTACAGATTGGGCTTCTTTTACACTGCAAATAATAAGTCTGGTTCCCTATTCTGATTTGCGATTCTAATTTGCACTGGATGCCAGCAACACCAAAAGAACCCCCTGCCCCCCCAGCATGCAGAACTTTTGCATAAAACCATTTGAATCGCTTGTAAAATCGCATCAAAATCAGAAATCAGAATTGCATGTAGTTTAAAAGAGCACAGCACAGTACAGTACTGCTCTGAAGATTCACTTAACCACATCAGCTTGGCCAAGAATAAAATCCGATGTGGCTACCATGTTGTTGAGTGGGTACTTTAAAATGAAATTCTGTGCAGAAAAAGAAAAGCTGAAGCTACCTTTACCATCTGCCTACTTTGAATGTACGGTAAATGGGAAAATAAGAAAATGCTGTTATTAATCTACAAATGAAAGCAGCAGTCTTGTAAGTGCTGCAGGCTCCTTTATTTTGGTTGTCTTCTAGCTAGGGATCGGATGCAGGAGCAGAGGAAAGTAGTCTAGTGTCCTATTGCCCTCTGCAGAGCTGTATGTGGCTTGTCCATGATCTACAGAGAGCCAGCAGCCTTTTTGGACATCTTGTCCAAGAGATGGAAAGCAGCATTAGCCCATTTCCGTGTTGGGTAAGGTATGTAAAAAGCCTGTTAAATATTCAGCTTCAATTTAGATAGGGGATGCGTTTTCTCCAATTTCTTCTCCTACCCTCAGTTCCCCGAACCGTGCTTCACATAAGTGTTTACTCTCAGGTTAGAGCACAAAAACACGCTATGGAAGCGCAGAGTGTCTTCTGTGTGGCAGTGGTTCTGTTCCAATGCTTTTATACATGTGCTGAGTTAATGTTTTTGCATCATTTTCCTTTTCAAGACTTTGTTGGTACTCACCATGCATTTTATTTCTTGTATTTAAGGAACAGTGCTTGTCTAGCAAACATGATCCCCCTTCATCACCCCTGTCCGGGCAACCAGGTGACGACCAAGATGGGTCTCCCTCCAAACTGTCTAAGGAGGAACTTATACAGAGTATGGACCGGGTGGACCGTGAAATTGCTAAAGTCGAACAGCAGATCTTGAAATTGAAGAAAAAGCAGGTATGATGCTTTTAAAAACTATACAATAAGAAAAGAATATTCTATAATTCCAGGGCTTCTAAGTTTTTTTCAGTGGCAAGTTGTTTTGCATGAGCCCAGCTTTGTCTGTGGATGGTTAAATTGCCTATTACCAGTATAATTTTATAGTGAGCGTAGTGTATGATCAATTAGATTTAGATTACAATAGCTAAAGATCTGGACCGACGTCTGAAAATAGTCTACAGTTGTTACGGCTCCTGATCTACCTCCACCCCAGGTCTATATGTTGGAGGTGGTGGAGTGGGGAATTATCAGGGCCACCCCCACCCCCAGGTCTATATGTTGGAGGTGGTGGTGAATTATCAGGGCCACACCCACCCCAGGTCTATATGTTGGAGGTGGTGGGGAATTATCAGGGCCACACCCACCCCCAGGTCTATATGTTGGAGGTGGTGGTGAATTATCAGGGCCACACCCACCCCAGGTCTATATGTTGGAGGTGGTGGGGAATTATCAGGGCCACCCCCACCCCAGGTCTATATGTTGGAGGTGGTGGAGTGGGGAATTATCATGGCTACACCCACCCACAGGTCTATATGTTGGAGGTGGTGGAGTAGGGAATTATCAGGGCCACCCCCAGGTCTATATGTTGGAGGTGGTGGGGAATTATCAGGGCCACACCCACCCCAGGTCTATATGTTGGAGGTGGTGGGGAATTATCAGGGCCACACCCACCCCCAGGTCTATATGTTGGAGGTGGTGGTGAATTATCAGGGCCACACCCACCCCCAGGTCTATATGTTGGAGGTGGTGGGGAATTATCAGGGCCACCCCCACCCCAGGTCTATATGTTGGAGGTGGTGGAGTGGGGAATTATCATGGCTACACCCACCCACAGGTCTATATGTTGGAGGTGGTGGAGTAGGGAATTATCAGGGCCACCCCCAGGTCTATATGTTGGAGGTGGTGGGGAATTATCAGGGCCACACCCACCCCAGGTCTATATGTTGGAGGTGGTGGAGTAGGAAATTATCAGGGCCACCCCCACCCCAGGTCTATATGTTGGAGGTGGTTGGGTGGGAAATTATCATGGCCACACCCACCCCTAGGTCTATATGTTGGAGGTGGTGGGAAATTCAGGGCCACACCCACCCCCAGGTCCATATGTTGGAGGTGGTGGGGAATTATCGGAGCCACACCACTTTGATGTATGGCATTGTGCATGTGATGTAGTCAGGCTTATATTCCCCTGGAGGGTTTCCTGAACACACGTGTGCTCAATGACACGTGCTGTGACAAATATGCAATTTTTTTCCTTGATACAGAAGAGACGAGTTTAATATGTGCCTTCACATTTACCTACTTGGCATCCAGAGTACATTGCTGGGTGGTGCCCTTTTAATCTGGTAGTTGATCTTTGTTTCCTGCAAGGGTGGCAATGGGACTTTGTGTGCTTTAATGTACATTGTTATTTTTTACCTGGTAGTGTTTTTCTTGTACAACAGGTTAATCGGGTCTGTTTTGGTGACCCAGCTCTATTAATGCATTTGTCTGCTCAAAATGATGAATCGGTCACGTTCATTTAGAAGCCCTTATCAAGATTTCACATTTGGCACGCAATCGCAGTCTCACATTTCTGTAGGTTCAGATTTATATTTGTTTTATTATCAGGATGGAGATTTCTTAGGTCGAAATGAAGATGTGACCTTGTTCTCCAGGGTCACCACTCCTCCGCATGTGGACCACATAGTCAAGTTCACTGGCAGGAATTGAATTTGAGTCCTTTAACCTTTTAACTGCCTGAGTTATCTCATTTTAGATAACTGTGGGCAGGGCCGCTGCAGCCGACTATTCTCGGGCTGAACTGCGGAGGGAGCGATTGATATATTTACCCGATCTGGACGCAGGACTGGCTCCTCTTCCACCACCGAGCTGACAGCCTTTTCTCGGTTCCGGTGAGAGCTGTTTCTGAGTCCAGATCAGGTAAATATCTCAATCGCTCCCTGCACCCGCTCTGCATTAGACTTAGGGAGGCTGGGGGGAGTAGAGGGGATATAGATAATAATACGAACATTTGTATAGCGCTTTTCTCCTGTCAGACTCAGACACGCTCAAGAGGCCACCCTGCAGGGTTAGGGAGTCTTGCCTTGAACTCCTTACTGAATAGGTACTGACCTTAGCCAGGATTTGAACCCTGGTCTCCCATGTCAAAGGCGGTGCCCTTAACCAGTACATTATCCAGCTACTACTACAGATGACATTCAGGTCTCTAGACGTGACTGCATGCATTGCCAGCTACCGCAGAGCCCTAAATCCTCATGACCCTAATAAAGGAATCTCAGGTTAAAAGTAATCCTGCCTTGCAGTTATTTTCAGATGCTTTCCATCACCCTGGTAGCCCAGTAGGAAGTAAGAAAGGGTAGGGCTAGTTGTGAAAGGAGCAGGCTGAATAATACATATGACGTCTTTGCTAATCAGTAAGACAGGATTTGGAGTTAGAGATTTTTTTTGTGAGGATACCTTTGTGTCCTTAGCAACAAATGCAGCAGCGCTGTGCAGTCAACTTTAGAGTAATGTAGTTCCACCTCCAGAGATCCCAATAAATGATTCTTCCACTCCTAAAAGGTGCAGCTCAGTGCACAATAAAAAAGGGGAGATAGGGACTCTCTCAGTAGAATAGATAAAATGCAAAATTTGAGTATGTAGATTTTCAAAATTAGGTAAGATAAAACTCACATATAGAGGGTCCTACTCCAGTAGGAACCCTCCTGGCAACAAACGCTTCCCACTCCGTGTGGTACTACAAATATCAGCGATCAGTGTAACATTGCCCGCTCTCGTCCCGACTAGTTTCGGCCTTCCGCCGTCATCAGGGGATACCATTCACCTTGGTGTCCTTGTTGCAGAGGGTTAAAAACATTAACTTTAAAGCAAATCTGTAGTGAAAAATATCAGATACTGAGTTATGAAAGTTATGTACTGCACGCAAAATCTGTCTCAGGGCCAGCGCACACCAAAAAGCCCTAGCGTAATCGCAAACGCTCAGCGCCTTTTGAAGTGATTTTTCAAGGCGATTCTAGGCATGTGCCTAGCGATTCTCTATTTATACCTAGCGATTTTTTTGGGAGTGTTTTTTGTGTAGCATTTTTTACAGTACAGCTGTTAGTTTTGTCACAAAAACACTTGGAAAATCGCTCTGATCTAGAGCTTTTCAGAGCGATTTTCCACTTTCCTATACTTAACATTGAAGCTGAATCGCCTCAGAAATCAGCAGAAATGCTGCAGGACCCGCGTTTGTTTGGGGGGTGGGGGGGAAATCACATCGCTCTGGTGTGATCCAACCCATTCAAATAAATTAGCCAATCGCTTTTTAAAGCGCTAGCGTTTTTAAAAGTGCTCTTGGTGTGCACCAGCCCTCACTGAAATACGGTACCTCTTTGTGCCAAGCCCGAATTTGGCTTAGAGTAGGTACCTCCATCTTAGAATGAATACCTGGAAAGTCAGAATTGGGCATGATCAATGAGATGCAAATAATTTCTCCTTACATTTAAATTTAATGTAAATGATATGTAGCTTTAAATTGGACCAATCAGAATAACTTCCTGAGTTTTTATTGGTCCAAGTTCAAGCTGCATATAATTTACATGAAATTTGAATGTTGGGAGAAATACAGTAATTTGCAACTCATTGATCATGCCTAGTCAGAATAGACTGGAGCCTCCTGTCTTTTTCCAGCTCCAGGTTCCTAGGGATGTATCTAGCCCTAAAGACAGAAATGCTGTAGAGATGGTCATGTATAAGGGCTCTTTCACACTAGAGCCCATTTGCTGCGTTTCAACGGAAAGTCGAAACTTTGCGTTAACCAAGGTAAAATGAAAGTCTTTCATTTTACCTTTTACACCTGATGCTGCTTTTTGATGCGTTGTGGTACGACGCACCCGGGAGCTTTTTATCGTCAGGAGCCGGCGGTTTCTTGTTGGGTGAATCAATAGCTACCGCCGCTGATAGCTTCACACCGCAGCATCCCAATGACACGCCGCAGGCTATTCAACGCGTGCAGGAGAACGGCTCCTGCACGCGTTGTCTGATGTGAAAGAGCACTCACAAAAATGTGATGCCTTCTGCAGACTGAAAGCAAAGGACAGGTCATTGAGGCATGACAAAGTATCTCTTCTGCTTCTCATTGTTCTAGGCTCAGCATTGGTTGCATTTATTTCTTCTCAGTACCAGTTTATTTCAAAATGGATGGGTTGTGGATTGTTTGTTTTTATTAGTGGATAATCAGATATTTGAAGAAAAATGTGCTTCCGAACATATTTTATTTTCTGTGCTTGCAATTAAAAAACTATCAAGTTGCTTTTTGTTCAATTTTGTTCATAACTAATTATAGACAAAAGTCAGTAATGTCTTAACCAATGCTAAAATAATTTGGAAGTGCTTTGCAGTCCTCTGTTTTGATGAACCTTGTCCACTAGCTAAATTGTATGACGTGCTGCTTTACCCTTTGTACAGCCAGCACTATGTTTGCCTGCTGGCTTCCATTGCGTAGATCCCCTGTGAAGTTTGACAATCTCTCTTTGTTACTTTCATGCCGCATCTGTCAAACTGCCAAAACTTTGTCCCCTGAGCTCTTCCCCGGATGCAGACACTGGGCATCATCCGATGTCTTGCTAAATCATCTGTATTTGTCTAAGCTTCGTTCAGAAGAACCGTTTCTATTGCCCAGTGCAGCAAACCAATCCGATTCCAACTTTTTGTTCTGCTGTCTTTTTACAGCATGTTTCAATTATATTTGGTGCTGAGGGGCATCACAGACAGTCACATGTTTACTGAGGGGCTCACCCGGGGGGAACGGTGTACCATAGCTATATTTATTCCTCCCGCTAAGTTAAATTGCTGATCTAGAATCTAGAAAAGTATTTTATTTTTTTACACATTCAAAGATGGCTTGGATTAAATGTAATGGAAATAAACTGATCTTCTGTCATCCCCGGTCTCCTGTGTACCTCTAAAATGCAGGAATGCAAACTGTTGCTTTGCGATTCCCATCTGATCAGAAGCTGATTGGAGCTTCGCGCTGTGTGATGATTTTTTTTTCTTCCTCTTGTGTAACTTAGCAACAGCTTGAAGAAGAAGCAGCCAAACCTCCAGAGCCGGAGAAGCCCGTCTCCCCTCCACCTGTGGAACAGAAGCATCGCAGCATAGTCCAAATCATTTATGATGAAAACCGGGTAAGTGGCCTGATTATCTCCTCTGACCTTGACACTGTGCCGATGAGTCACTGCGGTGGGTACCGCTGCCATAGGTGGGTTGGCTGCAACAAACCACCTGTTAAATCATTCACTCAAAGATTGATTATCCTACTTTTATTTATTTTTTTACTTCGAAAATCTCATATTCCTTTTCAATAACTTTGCCAGGTTACAAAAGTGTTTTTGTTTTTTGTTTTTTTCTTTTAATGGTATTGTGTGGAAATGTGAATGTTTGTTAGTTAATCTTGTTTATATGTATGACATGGTTTTGAATTGTGTTCTGTTCCAATTAACAAGTTTGCTATGGAGCTTCCATATTTATTTCCTTTTAAGCAATACCAATTGCCTGGCAGCCCTGCTGATCTCTCGTACATCAGTAGTATCTGGAATGCAGCAAGCCTAGTCAAGCATCTGATGTGCATGCTTGTTCAGGGTGTATGGCTAGTAAAGTATTAGAGGCAGAGGATCAGCAGGACAGCCAGGCAATGTGTATTTTTATAAATGAAATTGATAAGGCGGCCTTCATATCCCTCTTATGTCATTTGTCCTTTATCTGTCCTGGTGCCTTTATAATAATTAGCAGTTTGCTTATAATAGCTGTTTGTTGGCTTTTAGTGAATTGGTAAATGATTTTCAGATCCTATACTTGGAGAATGCTCTGAGGCTGGGAACGCACTAGGCAGAGCGGGAAATGTAGCGTTTTGCTGCATGTGGGTTTGTGTGTTTTCCCGCACATGCGGTTTTCTTGCATTTTGTGTGCGTTTTAATGCGTTTGGGGTTTGCCTATATAAATTGCATGTGTTTTGTAAGCTTTTTTTTTATAAGTTTTATGCAAAAAAAAATAAAAAAATTTGGGAAGTCAACAAGAAGCAGAAATACATAATCAACATTTTTTTTTAAATTATTTTAATAAAGCATATAAAAACGCATGCAAAACACATACGAAAGCACTAAAACGCAATACCTCTGCGTCACCATTGACTCTTGGTATGTGCGTTTTTGATACGTTTTTAAAAAACATGCAAAAAAAACCAGCGTTTTTAAAAACACATTGCAGAACGCAAGCATATGCGTTTTTTCATGTGACCTATTGACTTGCATTATGTGCTTCTTTGCTGCGTTTTCTGCAGGGCTGTGGAGTCGGAGTCGAGGAGTCGGGGCAATTTTGGGCACCCCGGAGTTGGAGTCGGAAGATTTTTGTACCGACTCCACAGCCCTGGTTTTCCGCAACGCTAGCGGTTCTGCCTAGTGTGTTTCCAGCCTGAATTATGCTGGACACACATTCAGCCTGCAAAGCCTGCTGTTGATTTTAAAACTATCCCAAAATAATATGAAACAGTCTCAACCCATTCAGGTTCCGTCGTTTTCACGTGAGAAATGTTAACCTCCCATTCATTAGCCTATAACTTTATCACTACTTATCACAATGCACTGATCTATATCTCGTTTTTTCTGCCACCAATTGGGCTTTCTTTGGGGGGTACATTTTGCTAAGAGCCACTTTACTGTAAATGCATTTTAACAGGAAGAATAAGAAAAAATGGAAAAATTCATTATTTTTCAGTTTTTAGCCATTATAGTTTTAAAATAATACATGCCTCCATAATTAAAACTCAAGTATTGTATTTGCCCATATGTCCCGGTTATTACACCGTTAAAAGGATGTCCCTATCACAATGTATGGCGACAATATTTTATTTGGAAATAAAGGTGCATTTTTTCCATTTTGCATCTATCACTATTTACAAGTTTAAAATAAAAAAATATAGAAATATTTCATCTTTACATTGATATTTAAAAAGTTTAGACCCTTAGGTAAATATTTACATGTTTTTTTTTATTGTAATGTTTTTTTTTTTTAATAGTAAACATTTTCTTTGGGTAGTTTTGGAAGGGTGGGAGGTAAACAATAGATTTATAATGTAAATGTGTGTTAATTTGTATTTTTTTTCTTACAGGTGTAGTATTACTTTTTATGCCATGAGTTTGTTTACATGACGTCACTCTAAGCGTAACACACGCTTAGAGTGACTCATCTGAGAGGGAACGGCCAGAAAAGGCGCAGCTTCCGAGAGAAGCTGTCGCTTTTTCAGCGGGGGAGAGGAATCAATGATTGGGCACCATAGCCCGATACATTGATTCCCTGGCTACCGAATCCGTGGCCGGGAGTGCGCGGGCACGCGCGCGATCGGCCGCGGGAGCGCGCGGTAGCGCGCATGGTTCCTGGACGTAGAAACTACGTCCAGGAACCAAAATAGGTTAATGTTTATTCAAATTGATTTATATTTTCTAGCTGTCCCATTTGATGAAGTTATCATATTTGATTGAAATGAATTCTGGACCTTTAAGGCCCCGTTCACATTATATGCATTTTCATGTGGCTTTTGGGGTGTGCAAGAACATCAGAAGTGCATAGAGTGCACTGGCTGATGTTCAGACTACATGCGCAGTGCAGCACTGGGATGCGCTGTCTCACTGCTGCACGCATGTTTCAGCACAGCACTGATCCCATCCACTGTAGTGAATGGGATCACTAGCGCAACATAAGCAGAACATAAGTAGAGGGGAGGGAGCGGTGAAGGTGGGGGAGTCACACGGATACCAAATGTTCTATTAGTACAACTCTGCTGCTCGTGGGGGCGGGGCTAAAGCGCCCATTAATGCTGGGCTCCTGATGGGGACACTCAGAAGGGAGACATGACAGGTCTGGCACAGACACATATTTCACTCTGGGGGCAGGGGGGTATAGCACGGATACCAAATGTTTCATCACTACAACTCTGCATATGGCGATTGCGGGGGGTGGGGGGTGCGAGGCTACGAAAAAAGCTCTTAGCTGCTTATTTACATTGGTATGAGGGGTGATATGGGTGATAGGGGTGATATGAGGGAAGGGGGGATATGCCATGGAAAGTCTGGCTACTACTGCCATAAAAAGAAAAGCTAAATTTAATAACTTGCTACAGGCCACTGCATCTGTTACCCTTGGCTTATACTCGAGTCGACCATTTTTTCCAGGTGTTTTATGTAAAAGATAGAGGGGTCGGCTTATACTCGAGTTCGCTTATACTCCAGTATATCCAGTACTTCTGTTTTGGATCCCTGGGGCAGTTAGTGATGGTTTGTTGCTATAGGTGACCATATATTAGCCCTCAGTGCGTACATTCATCTAGGTACTGGTGTTTGAGAATTGCACAACAGGGTTGGGTGGACAGTAATATGATTTAGGTGTAGCAGGGCCTTTTCTCATTTTTAACAGGCTTCCAAGATTTCTTTGGCTGAAATTGCAAGCAATATATTTGTTTGAGTACAGTTTGAGACTGTTGACGGCAGTCTCTCCAGTAACAATGCATTCAAAACATTCTTGGAACTTTTCATTTTTAACTTCTCCATAGTAATATGCTTGTAGTGATAAACAGCAAACAGCTTGAAGTGCCAGTTTAATCAGTTTGTTTTTCAGATCAAGAAGTTTTATTTTTGGATCTTTTGTCCTCTGCACCCTCCATGTAAGATTAATTAATTTTGCGGCACCATCTCTATGGCGCTGTAACAGAAACTATACAACATACTAGACATAACCACCTAAATGTATTCATTGCCTGGAGAACACTTAAGCAGGAAAAATTTACTTGTTTATAAACCTTTAAAAATTTGGAGCGTCGAAAAAATAAAGGCATTTCCTGAACGTAGCACTGTCAGGCAGTGTGGTATAGTGTAAGGTGTAGGAGCATTTGCGACATTTTTCATGATATGGGCTTTAGCATTGCACATTAGTGACCCTGTCTTAGTGCCTTTCCCATCTGACCACTGCCTGCCCCAGTATTTGTGCAGTGGCACAACAATAGGGGAAGGGCTTTCCAAAACAGTCCAACAAACATCTGCTCTTATATTATTGGTGGTTGCCTGCACTGCTGAGGTGACAAGGCTGTATAGTGCATCCCCTTTCCATACCTTTACTTTAATGTGATCCTCTGCAGCATTGCTATTCATTCACATAGCCTGATAGGTGGTATGATTTTTAAGCTTGAAACCTCAATATATGTAACACATTTTATTTATATTTTGGGCAGTTCTCCTATAGTCTTCATGTAGTTCTTCCTTTGATGTGGTCTTTTAAGGGCTGGTCCACACTTGCTTAAAAAAAGTACCTGTTCAGGATGTTTTGCGTAGCGCAGGAAGCGGATTATTATGGTTAAAATATGATCCATTTAAAAAATGGATCTGGTTGCGCTAAGCGCAACACAGAGTCCGTTCTTTTCGCATTTGACTGGACGGGAAAATGTATGCAATGAAAGCCAATGTGAACGGACAGTCACAAGGCCCAGTCACGTCCAATTCGCCCGTTTGGACTGCCACCATAAAGTAGTAGTGTCAGGAATATAGCAGCTAGTTATGAGGCTGATGATGTAATGCTAACAGGAACATATTTCTTTCATTTTTCTATCTGCTGTATATTTTGTCAGAGGTGTAGGTATGCCAGCCAGTCTGGCTTTTGGAAGGTGTCACCTGGATAATGTCTGTATGTAGATTCAATTTGCATTCAGGGCAGAGATCAAGGGAACTGCCATTGTCTTCATTGAATAGACCAGTCACCTTCAATAGGCAAAGGAACCTGGACAGTAATTAGGAACTGTCTACCTAGCCACTAGCAAGGGAACACTTACTTAGACAATTACCCGACCAGGTTGAAGCCCACACAGGCTACCTCTTAGTCTGAGTAGTGGGCTGGAAGTGGAATTTCTTTGAAATCTGTAAGTGTAAATAGGATACTTGTTGTTCTCAGGATACAATCTTACCTGTGAAATCTGCAACCTTCAAAAAGCTGAAACAGGAACCCTTTGAAGTTCACATATCACAGGAAGATTATGACAAGCGTTCAGTGATGTCACAAACGGGGACATTGCATTAGTTCCTGGGGGCTGGACAGTAAATGCCCCAGGGGACACTTCAGACTATTTAAGGTGGTCCAGAACAGTCACAGGTATCTTCTCCTGGAGGTAGCGCATAGCTAGGAATGATCGCGACACCTGGTCGAAAAAACGGCGTCCTCCCGTCAAACAACGTTCTAACCTAAGCTGGTAATGTTCTTTTTTCCCCCCGTTTATTTTTACGCAAATATCATTGTGTGCGTTTTTGTAACTTTTATCTTTGTAAACTCTTAATTTTGTAACTTTTTATTTTGTTTCTTGTAATCTTTTGTATATATTCTGTTCTGCATTGTTCCACTTTTTTCCTGGAATATTAAATTATTATTTAATAAGCTTGACTTCTGCTGTACTAAACTAACACTCATAGCCTAGAGACTGCAGTGTAGCTGTGTATAAGTCCATGCCTAATTGTATGGTTGAGCAACACTACCATATGAAATTGTAATTGCATTGTGTGTATAGGGCACTTCTGCGCTCGACAGCCGAGTGGGAAGTCTAACAGTATCGTTTGGAACGACTGTTAGTGGTTTTGCTTCACTACAGTGTAAGATTGCAACTGTGTGCGTGACGTTCTCGTATTCGGCCTAAGCGCAAAGCTGACCCAAATACGAAAACGCAGATTGCGTGTTGAGCACTCGACAGCTGAGTGAACGTGTCTAGAAAACCGCTAGTGGTGGCAGTAAGGAGCTTTTGAGGGGTCACAGCCTTGTTTGTAGCTCGAATAAGGCTGCTCCCCGCTTGATCTGGTCAAACCCGCAGTCGGGAACCGTATACACAGGCGTGCCGCGGGCCGGTTCCTGACAAGTAGAATAGACTTTTATTCGCCAAGTATGATTGTCGTACCCAGATTTGGTTGTGGAACACATGGCATAGGCATTGTTACATAAACAAGACAGTACTTAACATAGATGTACTGTATACTTAAATGAGCATAGCAGCAACATTACAAAGACAAGACAGTGCTTCACAAGCGTAGATGTGCATTTGGATGGGCACAGCAGCATGCATTGGGGATCGTCCATTTGAGAGCGCTACCAACTCTGGTGTGGGGCAGTACTAGTCAAGAGTGGCGAGAGTTCAAAGTCGTGGCAAGGGGCTAGAGGCCAGAGTGCTGCGGGCGGACCTGGTGGGAGGAGTTGGAGTTCAGGTGGAGAACTGCTTGAGGAAAGAATCTGTTTCTGTGACTGGCATTTCTGGAGGAGATGGTTCTGTAGCGTCGGCCTGTCGGCAGGAGCTTTAAGAAGCCGCTGCTCAGGTGAGAGGGATCACACGAGATCTTGAAAGCTTTCGACCCCAATCTCGCCGAGTGGAGGAGATCTAGCAGGGGCAAGGGCAAACCTATGATCTTTTCCGCAGCATTGATTACTCTTTGAAGTTTCTGCTTGTCTTTGGCGGATGTGCCTGCATACCAGACGATGATGGTGGAGCAGAGGATGAATTCCGTCGTAGCGGTGTAAAATATGGTCAGCAGCTCACGTGACATACCAAATTTCTTCAGTTGGTGCAGGAAGAATAGCCTCTGCTGGTCTTTCTTCTGTATCTTGGAGGTGTTCTTCTCCCACCTTAGTTCTTTAGTTATCTCCTTTCGGACCGACGCATTTTAAATCTGTCGGGCTGGTGGCGCTGCGGTTCTGACCGGACGTAAACTCGATGTCCCATTCACCGTGCGTCCCCGACGCTCTCGCCGCTTTCTACCCGCCGCAATGTGCTGCCCTGCCGCCTCTGACGGCAGAGCACTGTGAGCCGGGCAGGAGCCGTTTTCATTGGCTCCTGGCCTTGTCATTACTGTAAGCCGTTCCCATTGGCTTACATTGAGTGACAGGGTCAGGAGCCAATGAGAGCGGCTCCTGACCGGTGCACAGTGCTCTGCCGTCATAGACACGGCAGAGAGAACAGCCTGCGCCGGGGACAGAGCGGCGTGATCGGCGGGAGCAACGGATTATTGTGACGATTCGTCGGTATGTGCGTTTTAGCGTACCAGCAGCCTCTGGTCCTTAAGGGGGCAGAGGCTGCTGGTACCAAAGTGGTTATGGTCGTGCCGAGGAACCGAACATCTGGTACCCTAACTACTTCGATTTCGTCTATGATGACTGGGGCGGAGCTTGGAGAGGTGCTTCCTGAAGTCTACAATGAGCTCCTCAGTTTTTGTTGCGTTGAGAATGAGCTTGTTTTCCTTGCACCAACTGCTGATTCTCCCAATCTCGCTATGGTAGGTGTGCTTGCAGTTTCTGTCGATAAGGCCAATGATTATTGTTGTCTGCGAATTTAAAGACCTTAACTGAGGCCCTGGATGAGTTGCAGTTGTTGGTGTACTGTTAGAATAGGAACGGAGACAGTACAAACCTTTGCGCAGCACCTATATTGGTAGTTTTCTCGGTGGGAGGAGCAGTTGCCAAGCTTATCTCGCTGAGTTTTGTTTGAGAGGAACTTCTTGACCCATGCACACAGAGTGGGGTCAACTCTGAGCTGCCTGAGGTTATCAAGCAGGATGACTGAGCAACTGAGCAGATGGTGTTGAAGGCAGAGGTGAAAACCAGGAAAAGATCCTGATGTTTGGAGTCAGGTTTGTCAAGGTGCTCCGTGATGTATGGCAGACTGATGTTTATGGCATCCTCCACGGATCTGTTGGCTCTGTGCGCAAATTGGTGAGGGTCAAGGAGGGCCCTTCAGGTGGGCAAGAACAAGTTGCTCCAGGATGTTTGAGATGACAAGAGTGACGGTGACTGGTCTAAAGTTGTTCAGTTCAGGGTTTCCTGGCTTTTTAGGCACAGGTATGATTGTAGACCTTTTGAGGCAGGAGGGCACCGCGCCCTCCGCAAAGGACCGGTTGTAAATGTGAGGACGGGAGCTAGTTGGTCCCCACAGGTTCTCAGACAGGCCTATTATACACAGTTTGGGCCTGGCTTTGATCCCACTGAAGTAGAAAACTGTTCGCTCTTGTCTGCAACAGTTTTGTTGCCATAAGCGGAACGCACTCTTGTGCAGTCTATCTTTTTCCCAGGGAGCGAATACATTTCCCATATAGCCTATAGTGGAAATGCATCAGCTTTGGGCACCAAACGAAATGGACCACTACGTTGTCTACTCCCGCTGGCCATTGGAGGTTCGGCTCAAGTCCTCCTGATTTGGACGCTGCCATAGGCCTTACTGTTAATTACGGCTATAGCAGTGCAAGGGGAAATTCAGAGAAATCACTGTAATTTGGGTGCCAGTGATAGCCGGGCTACGAATTATGCCACCAGAGGAAGAAGGGGAATAGATTTGTTATATTCGTCTAGATTACCTAGCGCCAGGGAGAGCCGTCTTTCGGCTTCTCCCTGTGCCCAAACCAACACTGACGGGAACATGCGTATGCCAAGTGGGAATCAAGCCTCCTGCTGTCTCGGTTTTCCAGCATCATCCAGGCACCTACATATTATTGAAATCTGCTTCTAATCTTTCACCCACCAGAAGGAGCTCTTCTGTGAAGTTAATGGTTTTTCTGTGCTGAATTGCTGTAGATGCTGTACCTTCATTAGCAGAAAAACTCCCTCTAGTGTCCAAAACATCAGGAGCCGTTTACACTACAGTATATGTGTACTTGTATACTTTCCTAGTGGTTTTGGTCACCCCGAGCTGCTTGGTTACTCCGTTGTACTGGTCCAAGCTCCTATCCCATAGAGCCATATCAATCCCTGCCATGTACTGAGGAGGCCCAAAAGTCCGAAACAGGCTGTCTGCATGTTGGGTTGGTGTGGCTCTGTAAAATTTTAAAGCTATAGGTATGCTATGCACCAGTGGTTCTGGATGCCAGTCTGGCTTCAGCGGCATAAAGAGATAATTCGCATATTTATTAGCTGTGCATTGTGGGTAACCACAGATGTTCACTTAAAGGACAACTGAAGTGAGAGGGATAAGGAGGCTGCCATATTTATTTCCTTTTAAGCAATACCAGTTGCCTGGCTGTCCTGATTCTCTGCCTCTAATTATTATGGCTGAATGTATGAGTCTACTACATTCAGCCATAAACCCTAAACAAGCATGCAACATATCAGGTGTTTCTGACATTTGTCAGATCTGACAAGATTAGCTGCATACTTGTTTTTAGTGTTATTCAAACACTACTGCAGCCAAATAGATCAGCAGGACTGCCAGGCAACTGGTATTATTTTAAAGGAAATAGATATGGCAGCCTCCATATTCTTCTCACTTCAGTTGTCCTTTAACCCCCTTGCCGTACCAATTCTGTCGGCAAGGGGGCGGGGCAGCACTTTTTTGTTAATTATTTTTTTTTTTATTCATGTAGCTAGCCTAGCGCTAGCTACATGATAGCCGCTGACAACGGCATCCTCCTTGCTACTTCGATCACCACCGGCAATCTTTGCAAGCAGGAAATCCCGGGATTTCCTGCTCGGCTTCCCATGGCGACTGGGCAGGATGACGTCATGGACGTCGTGACGTCGGAGGGAATCCCGATCCCCCCCCTCAGCGCTGCCTGGCACTAATTGGCAAGGGGTCTGGAGGGGGGGGGGGGGTGGCGCGGCGAATCGGCGGCGAGCGGGATATGCACGCAGCTAGCAAAGTGCTAGCTGCGTGCAATATAAAAATTGTGAAAATCGGTCCAGCGGGGCCTCAGAAATCCTCCTGCGCAGGTTACCCCGAGCTGAGCTCGGGATAACTGGCAAGGAGGTTAAAACTGAATTATCGCAAGTACCTTCTGCTTTAAGCAGGGAACACACTTGACTGTTTTCGTGCGCGTTTTCTGCACAGAAAAAAATCTCATGTTAATCAATGGGCTAATTCACACTTAATGTTATTCGTGTGCAGAAAAAAAGTGACATTCTGCACTCTGCATATTTTGTCAGTTTTCTCTGTCAATTGCATCAGCTGCCGTGAAAAAACGCAGGGACGGATCAAGACCAAGTTGCGCCTGGGGCAAGGTCAGGTTTTGGCGCCTAAAGGTCAGGTTTTGGCACCTAAACTGCCATTCATTTTGCCGCCTTTTTAAGAATTCAACAAACTGCGCCTGGGGCAAGATACCCGCTTGCCCCCCCCCCCCCCTAGATCCGTCCCTGAAAAAACGTGCATGTTTTCCTGCATAGAAAAACACTTGGTGTGCAGAAAAAGTACTCAGAAAAACGCGTGCAGAAAACTGAAAGACAAGTATGTTCCCTGCCTCAAGAAGGGAACTCGCACTAAGCATTGCTTTTTAGTAGGAGTTTTTTTGTTTATTTTTTTTTTAAGAAAACCTGTAATGACAAAGTTCCCTTGGGGGGTACTCACCTCGGTTAGGGGGAAGCCTCCGGATACTATCGAGGCTTCCCCCGTCGTCCTGTGTCCCACGGTGGTCTCGCTCTGGCCCTCCGAATAGCGGGGATGTAAATATTTACCTTCCAGCGCAGGCGCAGTATTGGCTCTCCGCTCGGAGATAGGCGGAAATAGCCAATCGCTGTTGGTCCGCTCTACTGCGCAGGCACAAGTCGCCTGTGTAGTAGAGCGGATCCTACAGAGATTGGTTATTTCCATGTATTTCCACGCTGAGAGCCGCAACAGCGCCTCCGCTGAAGCCAGGGAAGGTAAATATATGAAGCCATGTATGTTGGGCCAGGATTGGGGGACGCTTTAGGGGAGCCAGCGCTGGATTGCCTGCAGCTACAGCAGAGGGGGAAGCCTCATTGGGACCCTGAGGCTTCCCCCTACCGAGGGGAGTACCCCATACCCCCCCCCCCCTCCCCCCAAGGGAATTTTTTGTTTTTTCTTTTTATTACAGTCTCTTTAACGTTCTCCAGGGGAACAGGGTGCTGCATTATTTAGATAGTAAGCTTGCAAGGGCAGGGCTCTCTCCCCTTTTTGTGTCCTGGAAATCATTATACATTTTATTCATCATGTTACTTTTATCACGGTCATTACCAATTCTGTATTTTGTTTAGTTTTTGTATTTTGGCACTGGTTGTGTATTTCGTATATTGCTATACACCACACCATTGTCTGTATTATGTGCCCCATGTTCGTTTATTACTTTGTACAGCGCCACGGAATATGTTGGCGCTTTATAAATCAATACTATAGTCCCAGTACAGGAACCTATAGAGCTCTTCCTTTTAAAACTAAAGTATAACATACATTTATAAGTTACTGCTATGAAAATTGCTCTGAAATTTGCTATTTTATGTTCTAAATGTTAACATATCAAGCAGCATTACATGGGGGTAGTGTTGTTTTTTAACCCAGCAGTGTTTACATTTGTTGCATATGCCATATTCAGGTTTCCATTAGACTTGAGCACAGCACTTCTCTGCTCTGTGTTTCTATTTTGTAGAGGATAATGTAGACGTAACCTGTCTATGACCTCTTTTTGTAGAGATGGTGGAGCAGAAGGCCTTGAAGAAAGAACATTGCTGGGTTTTTATCTGCAGAAATGTAAACACAAAACCTCCGTTTTTATTTTTCAGAAAAAAGCAGAGGAGGCGCATAAGGTTTTAGAAGGTCTAGGCCCGAAAGTGGAACTGGTAAGTGGATTATATTCGTCAGCAGAGTTGTTTATCATCAATTTGAGACCTGCATAGCTCTTAATGGTGAAAGGTCTCCGACTTTTGTGGAATCGCATGCTGCTTGGCTGTCTTTCGATGGATTAAGTAGAAAAAGCCTCTCTAAAATGCCCATGACCCCCCCCCCCAGTTAAATTCCGACAGAACGGACAGGTTTTGGGCCAGTCCATCTTCTCATGGGGGATTCTCAGGGTTTTCTTTGCAACTGCTGTTCAGGAAATGCTGTTGAATACAAAGTCTGACAAAATAGTGTGCAAGTGAGTAGGGAGGCTGGCTGGTATCTTACTATTTTGGCAGTTAAACTGTTGTTCAGGAAATGCTGTTGAGAACAAAGAAAACCATAATTCCCCATGAGAAGATGGACTGGCCCAAAACCTGTCCGTTCAGTCTGCCTACTTTTTTCGCGATAATGGTCCTTTACGGCAGCCAAGCACTGGGCGATTGCCACTAGAAAGACCAACAGATAGATCCCTCTCTGATCAAATCTGATCAGAGAGGGGCGGAACAGGTGAGATTATTGCTGTGTCGGTCATCATCGAACCTAACCGAATCTAACAAAGCATCTCCAACCTGCCGACGATCTAGCAAAATTTTCCGCCTGGACAGATCGACGGAATTGATTGATTTTGGATGGAAATTCATCGATGGGTCAGCGTTTGTGTTATCTATTTCACAACAGATTCAATCACGGTGATCGAATTTTCTGTCTGTCTGCGGGAAATAGAGTTAGTGTATAGGCACCTTTAGACAGAAAGTATAAGACTTTACCTTGCGTAGAACTGAGTTAAAGAAGAACTACAGTTAATGCAACTGTATTCCTCCATTATAACTGTAATTTATACTTGTTGAAGGGAATTAAAGCCATCAAAGAAAAACATAGGCCCAGTGCACACCAAGCGGATTTGGATGTGATCCACCGGCCGCATCCGCCTGTAAATCCGCTTGGCTAATGTATTTCAATGGGCTGGTGCAAACCGGCGGTTTGAGGTTTGTAGCAAACCGCAAACGTGCCTCCTGCTGCACGTTTGCGGTTTGCTAAAAACCTCAAACAGCCGGTGTGCACCAGCCTATTGAAATACATTAGCCAAGCGGATTTACAGGCGGATGCGGCTGGTGGATCGCATTCAAATCCGCTCGGTGTGCACTGGGCCAAATCTCTGAAATCCGCACCAAAAAACGCTAGTTTTGTGGATCTGCTAGCGGTTTTGGTGTGCACTGGGCCATACTCCTCTAAAGTCTTCCTTTGCTGTGCACGGCAAAGCTGAACACCAGAGAAGGTACCATATTTCCTGAGTCAGATGTGCTTAGCATCCCTACCTCAGGGCCCTTACGCACCAAAATGCGTTTTGCGGGTCGTTTTAGTTTTTTTGACTTAGATAAAATTGCGGCAATATTGCTAAGTTGATGATTTTTAGAAAAATCACGGTTGCGGCAATTTTACTGCGACCCACTAAACGCTTTTTGGAGTGTCAGGGCCCTCTCTCCTTTCAGCTGGTGGGTGGGTAAATCAGGTGTGGCCCCATAGTAGGAATAGCAACAAATTCCTGACAAAATTTCCTGGAGCTCCCTGTATTACCAGACATAGGAAACTATGGGCCTGATGCTCCAAAGGCTGGCAGTTTTGGTCTCATGCATGGTTTTCCATGCCTAAGTTATGTTTTTAGCCTGGTGAGCGGCTCAGCAGATGGCAGCACTATGACGGTTTCCAATAGATTTCATGGTGAAATCTGGCTGCAGTGTGTGAGCAGGCAACTGATCCCTCTATAAGAGTGGATCTATCTGATGGTTGATCTGGTGGCCATCGTCCAATGTATGACCAACATAACTGTTAACCACACAGCAACTGGCTGATCGCAATCTTTATAAATCGATTCCCAAGACAGCATCTTAGCAGCCTAGCTGACTCCCTTTTATTGTCAGCCCATCTCAAGGCCCGTAGAGTCATGATTACTGTGGGCCTGAACGATTGTTGGTGAGCTTTTTGGGTGACAGGTTCAAGAACGATTTATGCATAGACACATTTGGACGCCACAGTCGAGCTTGTGGAGAGAGTTGAAGGTAACCAAGGTGTACCAAAAATATTGGTTTAGTGATGTACTGAGACCACATTTTGCCCCAATCACTAGAAATTGTCTTGGGCTGGTAAAATCTAGCTTCTGTTCTTGGCTTTACTTGCTGCATGATTCCCACTCCTGCATGCCAGCACATATCCAGTGAGCACACACGTTAAATGTGACTGTCCAGCAATACCAGGCTGTCAACTTCCATATGTTCCTCTTGTAACACGAGGCTTTGTGTCGGTAACATTTGAAGATTCATCATAGTGCATCTCAGCCTGGAGAAGATTAAAGACCACTACATATGTTGTGTAAAACCCTTATTTGCTCTGAAACAGTAACGTTAACACTTGCCATGTAGGTTACATAAATATTTTTTCAGGATGTTTTCATAAAATAATCTGTGTAGGAAAAGTCAATGGACCAATTTTGTACAAAATGTAAGAAGCACCAGAAGTACTTTCAAAATGTAAGAAGTACCAGGGTATGGTGGAAAATTACACTTGATCAGCTTACATAACTAAAATGTGTGTAGCCACCTGAAGGCAGATCATTGTTATGCGTTTTAAGGTCCACAAGTGGTTAAGGTCAAACACATGCTTTTAAGACGTGTTCAAATGTCATCCCTTTATACTGGATTTGTCATCTTTTATGACCGATTCAAAAGGCTACGCACACAGAAGAAACATTACTGTAAACACTGTAATAGTAATCCACATGCTACAAGAACAGCAAGGGTCTGACGTGGAGAACTCCTGCTGCTCAAGTAATGTCTTCTAGTCAATAACATATTTAACACATTATGAACTTTGTGTTGCAATGCTCTGGATTTCATCCAAGCCTTGTATATTAACTGCATTTAGCTCTTGACAGCTTTACTGTTAATGTAAAAGAAAATTCAACTTTTTTTTTTTTTTTTTTTTTTTTTTAAGCGAGTAGGAGAAGAAAAGCACAAATGTCAGCAGTAAATAAAAATGAGATATGCTCAACTTAACTCGCAAGTACCTATTGCAGAAAGTCCAACATTTGGATTGTCCTTTTAGTTCTGTGCAATCTGTGCAATAGTCTTCTTGTGCAGCTGTGGAAGAGTGCTATGGCTTGCGCAGATCTAAAGGCTCATACACATGTCCATAGCAAGGAAATGAACAGCGCTACTTAAACAGGCAAGTGCCTACCTGCAAAAGAGTGCAAGCCCCACTTGTGGGATATAATACACACCGAGCATACACATGACCTGTCTACCACTGGAGGAGGATGTTAGTTTCCTGTAACAGCTTGCATGCAAGCTATTAAAGGGAAGGTTCAGGGAGGGTGGGGAAAAAAATAAAAATCAATTTCCGCTTACCTGGGGCTTCCTCCAGCCCGTGGCAGGCAGGAGGTGCCCTCGCCGCCGCTCCGCAGGCTCCCGGTGGTCTCCGGTGGCCGACCCGACCTGGCCAGGCCGGCTGCCAGGTCGGGCTCTTCTGCGCTCCAAGTCCTTGTACTTCTGCGTCCCACGCCGGCGCTCTGACGTCATCGGACGTCCGCCGGGCTGTACGCAGTAGTTCTACGCATGCGCATTTGCTGGAGTTCACATGGAATTTGTTGAAAATTGCATGCAACTTGTGATTGGACAAGTGAAATTCAGTTGCTGTTGATTTGGCTTTGCCCAGTTTCAAGCTACATACAAATTGCAATAACATTTGCATCAACTCGGAGAACGTGAATCTCTTTATCTTTTAATAACGATCTTCATGGGTGACTTTTAAACCACGATTATGATGCAGTCATACTGCTCAACTCTTTGGTGAGCCAGTCCTATAATGTCTTCTGGAGACATCACAGCGTTAAACAATGGTGCACAACATTGTGATGCAACAATAAACAATGGTACACAGATTGCAAGATGGGGATAAATATAAAATACAGTCAACATGGTGGGGGAGAAGAGTACACTGCGAGGAGGGCCCTTCCAGATAGCACATTTTGAGAGGGGGGGGGGGGGTTAAATCCAAGGAAGGTAATTGGAGCAATGAAGATGGCAGATAAGCGATGAACAGATGACAGCTGGATAGTGTTTTGGTTCCGGGCTCTGCCTTTGACATGGGAGACCAGAGTTTAAATCCTGGCTAGGGTCCGTACCTATTCAGTAAGCGGTCTTTGGGCAAGACTTCCTAACTCTGCAGGTTGGCCCTTTGAGCGCACCTTTAGTGTCTGAGTGCTTTGAGTACACAGGAGAAAAGCGCTAAACAAATGTTAGGATTTTTAGGATTAGAATCTTGGTCTGCTTGAATGAGTTGAAGGTGGGGGCAAGACTAATGGGGGAGAAGGGCTCTGGAGAAGTCCTGCAGCCTCACAAGGGAGCAAGGGTGGATATCCATAGAGTGTTGGGGGAGCAGAGAGCTGGTTTGGGAAGTATCTCTGGACAAGATCCAGGATGTATGAAGAAGAGGTATGTCAGACAGAGCAGTTTAACTTTCATTCTAAAGGGGGGCTCATCATTTGCCTGGTTAAGTCGCCACTTTACAAACCACATATGAAATACATTCTTGTTCATTTATTTTTTCCCATCTGATGGTATTTCTTTTTTTCCCTTGTGCAGCCACTTTACAACCAGCCCTCAGACACGAAGGTTTATCATGAAAACATCAAGACGTGAGTATTCTTCAGTCATACCCACACAATGCGGAGGCTGTAATTACCAGCAAGTAATATGGGCAGGGGGAACACAATCGAGGAGGTTGCTTTAATGCGGGATAATGTTACATACTATCTCCTGGCAGAGAAAAGCTCACTAGTCATTGGCTGAAGGTTCTGTAGAAATGAGAAGTGTGGAAAGCTCATGCTCTGTGGGTGCTATACCTGCCTTCTATCAGACATCCATGGGTGGCTGCGTCCGTTGCGCGCTCCTCTCAGCCAAAAATGCTGCAATGCAGATACTCGATACAACAGCCTCCCATTATTTCTCACTTACCCCATCTGCATACTGTTCAGTGTCTGTTCCCTGTGTTCCCTGATACTAAGCCCTGCCTTTCCTGAATCTCTTCTGTCTAAAAGCTCTTGCCGCTTCTAAGCACTGACTTCCGCAGTAGATGTAACATGTCTAGTCTTTTGGCATCATGCAATTGCAGTTACGGCATACTAGAATAATTTATTGTGACATTTTATCCTGCAGTACATTTAAAGTGACTTTCCAGTTTGAGATCATTGTAGTTCTCATATGTATTGTCTGATCAGTGTTATAACTCTTTTTTTTTTTTTTTTTTTTTTTTGTCTGCTCCTCACTCAAGCAATGTTTAAGGCTGCATTCACATTATGTGCACACAAAATGTTGCCTATATTGTTCAACAGGCAAAATGCCAAAAATGATCATATGTTCTAATTTGAAATGTATTTTGTATTACCAATGCTGTGTCTGTTGCACGTTTGTAGACACCCCATGACGTTTGTGTGCATTGTGTAGTAATGGCCACACCTATGCTGCTAGTGTTATAACCGACACGTACATTTGCCTTAAAGGACCACTACCGCGGAAAAAGTAGGCAGTTAAAATCTTACAGAACCGGCAGATTTTGAGCCAGTCCATCTCATCATGGGGGATTCTCAGGGTTTTCTTTGTTTTCAACTGCATTTCCTGAACAGCAATTGCAAAGTCTAGCTGACAAAATAGTGTGCAGGGAGGCTGGATGGTATCTTATTATTTTGGCAGTTAAAATGCTGCTCTGGAAATGCTGTTGAAAACAAAGAAAACCCTGAGAATCCCCTATGAGGAGATGGACTGGCCCAAAACCTGTCGAATTTTAACAGCCTACTTTTTTGCGATAGTGAACATAGCCTTAAAGTGAACCTGAGGTAAGGGGTTATATAGAGGCTTCCATATTTATGTCCTTTAAAGCAATAACAGCTGCCTGGCTGTCCTGCTGATCCACTGCCTCATAGACGCTGAACAAGCGTATGCAGATCAGGTGGCTTTGACATTCTTGTCAGAATTGACAAAATTAGCTGCATGCTTGTTACTGGTGTACTTCAGACACTACTGCAGCCAAATTGATCAACAGGGCTGCCAGGCAACTGGTATTGTTTAAAAGGAAATAAACATGGCAGCCTCCATATCACTCTCACCTCAGGTTCACTTTAAGTATTTATTTTTGCTTTACTTTTCAAAGGCGGAGGTAACAGATTAATGTGATCGCTCACTATGGATTACAAACGAGGGTAAAACCTGTTAGGCATAGAATTACAATAACTGGTAATTGTATGCAATACTTTGTAGGTATCAAATATCTAATCTAGTGTGCATCTTCCACCCCTCCCCCATGCTTATAAACAAATAACATCTCAGGTTTTTGCATGCTGTGCTGCCATTTGTGTTTGGTTAAGGATCATTTACTCTTCCCGCAAAAAATGTGTAAATATTTATTGCTTTCTGACTGCTGTCTGAAGTATACATCCTGTAGCAGCTCTCTGCCTGAGCTCTCTATTCTTTCATAGTGAAATTGGAGCACAGAATCGCAGGCAGGGAAAGTTAGGTGTTCACCATAGCAACCCAGCAGATGTTCACAAACCTCAGTAATTGCACAGTTCACAACTTAAAGGGAACCTTAACTGAGAGGGATATGGATGTTTCCTTTGAAACCATACCAGTTGTCTGACAGTCCTGCTGATCTTTGGCTGCAGTAGTGGCTGAATCACACACCTGAAACAAGCATGCAGCTAATCCAGTCTGACTTCAGTCAGAGCACCTGATCTGCATGCTTGTTCAAGGGGCTGTGGCTGAAAGTATTAGAGACACAGGGTCAGCAGGAGAGTCAGGCAACTGGTACTATTTTAAAAGGAAAAATCCATATCCTTCTCCGTTTAGGTTCCCTTTAAAGGGAAAACGTATGCATTCAACTTTATAAGGTGACTTTTATTCCCACCCCAGTCCCGTCCCGTCCCGTTTGAAGTAGAACTACTATAATACAAGATGTAGATATCCAATTAGACAGTAATACTAGTGTGGCTAGGACCTCCAGGTAACTTGTATTGTGTAGGCTGGGTTCACACATACACCTGAAGAAACGTGTACAGCTCCAGTCCTGTTAAGGGCATGTTTCCACTGCACGCAGATTCTGGATGCAGAAAACTGACTCCAATGAATACCTATGGGAAATCTGCATCAGAAAAATCGCATTTAGTGGAAACGGGCCCATATTAATTGGAGTCAGTTTTTCTGCATCCAGAATCTGCGTGTAGTGGAATCAGATCCTGTCCTGTCAAGTAAATTTTTATCACTTTGCATCAGTTGTGTACCAGTTTTAATGGATAGGAATGAAAGGAGAGGATGGAAGGATTCATTCTCGTCTTGCAATGCTTTGTGCTGCAATTAACGCCGTTACTTCTAGTTTCAAAGATTTTTTTTTTTTTTTTTTATTAAAGATGTCTTAGTATATAAACAGTAAAGACAATTTTTTTCACACCAAAGTATATAAGGGTGCATTACAACTCCTCATATAACATAAGACAATTGTAATTGCTACATATTAAAGTTGAGATTAATAAAAATGTTGTAAATAGCCTCAAATTACTGAACTCCATGTTACTTCTGTGAAAATGCATGGTAATACTTCTTTGAAAATATATGGCGTGAATTCCTGCTGTTTATTCCTACTAACTACCACTGTATATGGTATCCAGTACATTTAGTTTCAGGTCTGGAAAAATGCTGCAGGTTGAGACTTTCTGTCCCATTAAAGGGACTCCGAGCACCTCTCATTGGCATGCCTTTAAGCCAGACAACTTCCAACAAAGTCGTTCTATGACCCCTCTGGAGGAGCCTCTTTCAATGACCATGCGTGTCACTTCCTCTTCCTGCTTTATTCAGTGATGCTCTTCTCTAACAGAGAAGACAGTGGTGACCTTGGAAGTTATAAGATAGCCAAGATGGCAGCCGCGATTTTTAAATTGAAATCGAATGAAAACTATTTGGTGTAGAATGGCGATTCAAGCATCAAATGAGAGGAGAGCACAAGCTACAAAAAGGTATGCATCTTTAAGTACTATGCAGTACTGGCCGGAGTCTTAAAGGCATGCCCATGAGAGGTGCTCGGAGTCCCTTTAATGGAATGGATTAAACAGAACGGCAATGTGTGAACAGTTCAATGCCATAACATGGGATGCGGTTTTCTTTCCATTTATCTGTCTCTGTACAGTCTGGAAAACTGTACCTTTTTATTAAGCATTTTTGAACCAGCCCTTAAAAGGAAATATGTATGTCACACTCCATATCCCTCTCCGTTCGAGTGTCCTTTATAAGTACCAGTGAGATAAACTGAGAATGGAAAATTTCTGGTATCTTTTACACAAACCCATATACTGTTGCTTTCATGGGGTTTTCTATAAAAAAAAAAAAAAAAGCAGCTGAGGATTAGAGGGAACCAAGCACCACTTTTTTTGCCTGGTTTCTAGCCCTCAGGATAAGTAGCGAGGTGCAGGTGCCCTCAGGGAGGAAAGCTAGGTTTAGGTGCCCTCAGTATAGGTAGCAAGGAGTAGTTGCCCTCAGGATATGTAGCAAGGTGTAGGTGTCCTCAGGATATGTAGCAAGGTGTAGGTGTCCTCAGGATAAGTAGCGAGTTGTAGGTGCCCACAGAATAGATAGCCAGGAGTAGGAGCCCCCAGTAGCATGTGCTGGCGGTGGGTCACTCACCAGCTCCATGCTTTCCAGCGCTATCTCCCTCCCTGCTTCTCTTCCTCTGCTACTTGTCTATTTAGAGCAGGGCTACAAGAAAATGGCCGCTGTTTTCTGCATTTGTGGACATTGCAGGCCATTTTCTTGAAGCCCTGCTCTAAATAGACAAGGCGGATCTCGGAAGTGAGGAGGGGATAAAGCAGGGAGATGAGGCGACACATAGCCGGGGCTGCCGCGACACATAAATGTGTCGCGGCACACCGGTTGGGAATCGCTGATCTACACACCCCCCCTGCTGATCAAAATCTTTTTGTGTTCTCTATGCTAATGTGTGCAATAAATTAATAATTAGTCCTTATCTGCCTGAACCCTCTGCCCCCGGCAGGCAATGGAGGTAGTAGAAAATAGGGTAATACACACCTGTGCTAAACCTTTAAAAGTAAAACTAAAGGTGCGTGCACACGCTCTACGGCCGCCAATGATTGGTCCGTCAGACCCCCTGCTGGGCAGAATTTCAGCCGACAGTAGTGCGTGTGTACGCACTGTCAGCGGACTGATGAGGCTTTTTCTGAATCTACTCAGCAGATCGAACAGCATTATCAGTCTGCCTAACAGACTGTACACACACACACTACTGTCGCTGGAACGCCCACCCAGTGGGAGGGTCCGGCGGACCCTTCGTTTCCGGCGGAAGTGCATGTGTACGCACCTTAAGAGGTGAAATTGTTGGCATGCATTTTTAATGTGCGAAGGAGATGCACTGGATACTAAAAATGGTGCCTAGTTCACTTTAATGACTTGTGTGGTGATGGCATACTTTATATAGAAGTTCGCTCTCACTGCTGTATGTTACCAGCTGCCAAAAAGTAAAAGGAATGAAGGATTTCAACTCTTGGTTACAATTTCAAAAATGGCTCCTATTGGGTGGATTCATTCAGCGCGTTGGGATTACGTGAGGAATGAAAACGGTGATCACTTTTTCCTTTTGTTGCTTTGTGCCTGCGATTAGACACAGATGTTCCACTTGAAGTCTTACTACTTCTCCTCTCCTTTACAGAAACCAGGTTATGAGGAAGAAACTTATTTTATTTTTCAAGAGACGGAACCATGCTAGAAAACAAAGGGTTTGTATACCTCATTAAATTGTATAGAGAACAGTGCCATTTTCACTTTTTAAGGGTATTTTTTCCCCCTAGTTTTGTGGATCATAAGGTTTGGGAATTGTCATATCTGAGCCTTCTGCTGTCTTACAGGAACAGAATATTTGTCAGCGTTATGACCAGCTAATGGAAGCCTGGGAGAAAAAGGTGGACAGGATAGAAAACAATCCTCGAAGGAAAGCAAAAGAAAGCAAGACTCGGGAATACTACGAGAAACAGTTCCCAGAAATCCGGAAGCAGAGGGAACAGCAGGAGAGGTTTCAGAGGTACGTTCACACACACTGCCCGAGTAGACAGCACATTCAATTGTTTTCATCCTTTTCTGCATTGATAGGGGATCTCCGGTTAATAAACGCACCCAGAAGGAGAAAGATTAGCACTTTTGTTCAGTGTCAGTGCCGGACAGGTTCATAGAAGTTGGGATCTTGTGGTTCTCTCGCACAGAGCTCCAACTATGACACTTCATCACAGAGATACTCACTGAAGCTTCTGCTTCCATAATCTTGTCCCACCACAGGGAGGATAGGTTTGGGGCCAGGTGCAGACGTTGTAGTTGGCATCTTTGTGGTGGAGCACTAGGCTCTAACATGTAGTTACAGTTGTGTTCAAAATTATTCAACCCCCACTGAAATTGAGTGTTTTGGCCAGTTTGACATTGATTTTGATCATTTCAGTCATCTTGTTTACAATTAAATCAGAGGCACTTGTAAGTCAGACAAATATAACGTAACATTTATAATGAAATAACCACAAATGTCTTTTCTGTGCTCACATCATTATCAGTTTTATTCAACCCCCAAGTTAAATTCATTCTTAGTACTTAGTACAACATCCTTTTCCAGTTAAAGTTTTGGGATAGTGTTCTGTGGACTGATGAAACAAAATTAGAACTGTTTGGGCCCATGGATCAACGCTATGTTTGGAGGAGGAAAAACAAGGCCTATGAAGAAATGAACACCTTGCCTACTGTGAAGCATGGCGGGGGGTCAATAATGCTTTGGGGCTGTTTTGCTTCTGCAGGTACAGGGTAGCTTCAGCGTGTGCAAGGTACCATGAATTCTCTTCAGTACCAGGAGATATTGGATGAAAATGTGATGCAGTCCGTCACAAACCTGAGGCTTGGGAGACGTTGGACCTTTCAACAGGACAATGATCCCAAGCATACCTCCAAGTCCACTAGAGCATGGCTGCAGATTAAAGGCTGGAACATTTTGGAGTGGCCATCGCAGTCACCAGACTTAAATCCGATTGAGAACCTCTGGTGGGACGTAAAGAAAGCAGTTGCAGCGCGCAAGCCTAAGAATGTGACTGAACTGGAGGATTTTGCCCATGAAGAATGGGCTTAGATACCTGTAGATCGCTGCAAGACACTTGTGTCAAGCTATGCTTCACGTTTAAAAGCTGTTATAACTAGAAAAGGATGTTGTACTAAGTACTAAGAATGAATGTCACTTGGGGGTTGAATATAACTGATAATGATGTGAGCACAGAAAAGACGTGTGGTTATTTCATTATAAATGTTATGTTATATTTGACTTACAAGTGCCTCTTTGATTTTATTGTAAACAAGTTGATTGAAATGATCAAAATCAATGTCAAACTGTCCAAAACACTCCATTTCAGTGGGGGTTGAATAATTTTGAATACAACTGTATCTCATGAGGTGAATGCTGTTGTGGAGCTGTCAGTGGATGTGAGTGTAGGTTTCTCTTCCTGGTGGCCTGTTTTAACATTTCCCAAAGCTCCCCAATAATTGAATTAAGAAATTGTTTAAATGTAGAAATGAATAGGAAGAATAGAGCTATCTTTGGATTTTTTCTTTTGTTTTCCTTTTGCGAACACTTGTAAGTAATTTGACTGATAAAGTCCTTACCCATGTTCACTTACCACATATTGGCTGTATGCTTGATGCAACATGGCCAAAATCCACCAAGAGAGATAGATGTCTGTTTCCATTCAAGATGGGAACAGCTTAAAAAAACTTCACTAGAAAATAACCATGCAGCTTAAAGCAGAGGTCTCCCCGGCCACCACTCACATCTAGTGTATACAGTGGGGAGGAGGTATACCTTTCTTTCCTTGGATTGGCCAGCTACCAATACATGAAGCTTTTGTAACATTGTGACTTTACGTGACCACTAACAGACCGGAAACTGTTCTGCTATATTAAAATAGGCTCTGCTGCTGTGGAAGACGCATTGCAGCAATGGGTTTTGCACTTAGACAGCTTTGCAGTTTTTGTGCTTAAAACCTGTTTTTCTTTTTTTCTTTTTTTTTTTTTTATTTACTACTTCATACTTTAGACTACACCAGTGTTGTTTAGCTGGAATGGATAGGTCCTGTTAGTGGTGTGTAAAGTTAGTTTAATTTTTTTTGGACATATAACGACATATAACATTTGGTGCTATTATGTTTTTTTTGTTTTTTAATTGGGAATATATTAAAGTATCCTTAAATCGGGGGGTAAAAAATGACTAAATGAATTCTCAATATCCTCAGTGTCCTTCCCGGTCCTCCTCTCCATAGCCTCCCAAGTGGATCATTCCTAATTCATCCAAGCATTGCAGAGCGATTTTCAACTGCACATGTGCAGTGAAAGAAGACGCTCATGGCCAAATGCTTACTTTAGCTGTGCATGCGCTGTTCTGAACTCCTACCTGCACGGCCTCGCTTATGGGAACTTTCAGAAAAGTGTTCAACGGAGGAATCCAGTCAATTACTTAGGGGACCGGACCTGCGGACAATGATCACCATCTGGACACTCAATTCCCCCCCCTCCCCCCCTCCGATTCAGGGGTACTTTAAATGTTACAGTATACCTGACACCAATGAAACACAAAGATTTATACTTACCTGGGGCTTTCCCCAGCCCTCTGTAGTCAGTGGACTCCCTCTGTATCTGTCTAGTCCTATCTGTTCTCCTGCAGTCAGCTTAGGTAAGGTTTCACTGAGCTAGTCGAGGACTACTGCGCATGACCTCTGTCATGCTCCTATTGCCCGGAAGTGTTCTGTGCCGGGGCAGTTACAAGCCTTAACTAACTGCACCCTCAGGCACCCTCCCTCTGATGACCGCGCAGCCAGGGCAACTACCAAGGCTGACAGCGGGAGAACAAAGGGGATCGTCTATATGGGGCTGGAGGAAGCCCCAGCTAAGTATAAATCCTTGTGTTGCATTGGTTTCAGGTTTACTTTAGAAAAAAGAACAAAAAGAAAATGTTAGATTTGTTTGGAGTTGCATTTGCTGGTTTGAATTTAAAGGGACACTGTAAGGGGGTCGGGGGAAAATGAGTTGAAGTTACCCAGGGCTTCTAATGGTCTCCCACAGGCATCCTGTGCCCGCGCAGCCACTCCCCAATGCTCCGGCCCCGCCTCTGGTTCATTTCTGTTATTACAGACTTTAAAGTCTGAAAACCACTGCGCTTGCGTTGCCGTGTCCTCACTCCCGCTGATGGCACCAGGAGCATACTGCGCAGGTCCAGTATGGTCTGCGCCGTGCGCTCCTGGTGACATCAGCGGGAGCGAGGACACGGCAACGCAGGCGCAGTGGTTTTCAGACTTTAAAGTCTGAAATTCCAGAAGTGAACCGGAGGCAGGGCCGGAGCATCGGTGAGTGGCTGCATGGCCACAGGATGCTTGCGGGGGACCATTAGAAGCCCCGGGTAACTTCAACTCATTTTCCCCCGACCCCCCTACAGTGTCCCTTTAAGTGAAGGAAGGGCCTTGTTTTTTATGTCTGTCACAGGGTGAGAAGTAAAGTGAAATATACCGTATTCAGTGGAGACGCAAGACTGCATTAAAAACTGTAGGAGTTTTTGTGCTTTCCTTGTACAATCCAAGACTAAAATTGTACTAATTTTTTTATAAAAAAAACTTTTTAGAGCAGTACTTTAGTCGCTATAAATATATACTGTGTCTAAATTGAATGTCCTGCACTTCCTGAAGCATATATAGCATTGAAAAAGTAATGTTTGTTTTTGAAGATGAAAAGGCTTAATGTTATTATCCCTGGGCTTTGGTCACATGATTGTGCCTACAGGAAGCTGCGGTCACATGGGGCCGGGCAGCGGGGCCAGTACAGCACGTCAGGGCGGCCACTTCTGCAGCTTCGGCACACGTGGACCAGGGAGGACCCACAGACCAAAATCGATTGTTTTAGGTAAATATAGGTGTTTCTGTTTCCCTAGGTTTCACTTTACCTACAAATACCCTGATTACTTGTCAATGAAGCCAAGTAAGCAGAATGAATGCAGGTATATCTTATGTATCAGGCACCAACTCTGATTATTTGCTGTTGTAATGTAACTGCCATAGCAGTAAACAAAGATCCTTATTAGTCTTAAACGTTATCAGACAAACCAGCTCGTGGAGCTCCAAAAATGAAACTACAAATATTGCATTTGTTAGTACCAAAAAATACAAAGGTTTTGAAATTATTTTTTTACGAACACTGCAGACAAAGGACACATGCTAATAATCACCATACATTCCATTTCTTTTAATTCAGCAAGCAAAGAAATCCCATAAAATAAAGACATCTAGGGTTATCTTTTAAATCCCTTTAAATCAACAAGCAAACAAGCAATGAAAAAAAATCTAGGTTTATTTTGTTGTATTATAGTTCGTCTTCCTTGCAGAACCATAATTAACTGGACCTTATGGAAATATGGTGATGACCATAGAAATGTTAAGATTAAATGTTAACATTATCCATGCTTTTTCAGAAATGTATGATGCAGTTATGTTGGATACCAGTTCCAGGGTGGTAAGGCAAATATTTAGTAATTACACAGTGGTTAGAAATTTAGTTTGAATAGGAAATTTCTGTTCTGCAGTGAAGTCTCATCCACACGCCAAGGTGCGATCCTACAGTTTACCCATCGCCATGGAAACTCACTACAAGGAAGGTTCAATCTAACACAGGGATGTCAAACCCAAATACAAAGTGGGCCGAAATTGTACTCTGGAACCAAATCGCGGGCCAACCTCAATGTCTACTGGCCACCTTCCTCATTTATAAAGTTCCCAGGTGTCTAATGGCCCCTCTCCACATCCTATACAGTTCCCTGGTGTCTGGTGGTCTTCCTTCCCCCATACAGTTCCCTGGTGTTTAGAGGCCCCCACCCTCCCCTATAAAGTTCCATAGTGTTTAGGGCTTTCCCCCTACCTCACGTATATGACTTCCCTGGTGTTCTAGGGCTTCACCTCCAATATGGCTTCCTTGGTGGTCTACAGTGGGCCAAACATAATGGAAAGTGGGGAAACCACCTGAGGGCCAAACTTAATGGCTCTGAGGGCCACTGTATGATCTAACAAATCATACAGTGTTTTAGGTGACTTTCAAAATCCAGTTGTTCAAACAGCTGTAGTTCGGTTTGTCACTAGAAAGTGCGATCACATGCAAAATCGCATTGATTACCATTTAAAACCGGCAGTTTATTGAATTCATAAAAAGGTTTCATAACTAAATTGGACATAGCAGCATACATAGTAAAATCATCATTGTAGGAGTATTTTTAGTAGGCTTTTTCAATAATGGGTCTATTGAACCCTGGCAAATCCCCATAGTTGGATGAGACTCAGACTATGAAATGTACCATTTACTCCTGACTGTTGCCTGGGCTGGATATTGGTATATATGGTAGACAGTGCCTTGACGTGGGGGCCAGGAGAGTACTTAGCAGTTGTGGCATAGCTGGGCCTCCAACTAGCCAGTCCAGCCAAACATGGGAACTCACAAGAAATCAGCAGAGCCTAGTCAGTGGCAGCAATCGGTGCTGCTGGGGTGGCATGTTTACTGCCATGCAAACCATCACAAGCTTGCATTAAAGCACAGCAGAAGTCAGAGCACAGAGCAATCATTACTATGTGGATATATTGAGGAGTGAAATAAAGCACTCACAGCAGATATGCCAGTCCCTACAGAGAGAACATGAATTGGCCCCAGACTTAGAAAATCTCCAAAACTCTTAAAGTGAGAGAAGTATGGAGGCTGACTTATTAACTTTTAAACAGTGGAAATTGCCTGGCTGTCCTGCTGATGTTCTGCCTATAAGACTAATAGCCATAGACCATGAACAAGCTTGCAGATCAGATGGTTCTGACTGAAGTCTGACTGGTTTTGCCTCATGCTTGTCTCGGGTGTGTGATTCAGATACTACTGATGCCAGAAGATCAGCAAACTGCCAGGCAACTGGTGGTGTTTAAAAGGAAATGCATATAGCAGCCCCATATGCCTCTACAGGTTACATGTAAAGTTCTAGTTAAATCACCTGTGTTTTTGTTTTTTTTAAATTTGTATTGTGTGTAACATATCATGATTTGCAGAGTTTTGTGCATTGCATGTGAGACAGTTTTGCATTATTTTTTTTTTTACCTGGCTTGCCTATTATGTAAATGAATCTTCCTATTTTGGATGGCAGATGCAGCTTGGTTAGACTGAATAGTAGTCTGAACTGTCCAAACACCCCTTTTTCCCATAAGACTTTCAAAAGGGCAGTGAGAAATGCTTTTGTTGCAGACAACGTAGAGTGCGCTTTGGGTCCTACAGGAGGAAAGCGCTTCGCCAATGTTTTATTGTGGATTGATGAGAGGTACACGGGGGTTTTGTAAAGTTGACCACAGACATTTGATCTTTCTTAAAGGAGCGTACACACGCTGTATTTTTACTAGCGACTGGTCCGTCAGACCCTCCTGCGGAGCAGTTGTTCTGCCGACAGTAGCATGTGTGTACAAGCTGTCGGCAGACTGAGAAGACTTATCAGTCTGCCGACACCTTGTACACACATGCTACTGTCGGCAGAACGACTGCTCCGCAGGATGGTCTGACTGACCCGTCGCTTGAAAAACGACGGCGTGTGTATGCGCCTTAACAGTGGGAAAGGAACTCCCGGGCTTCTGGCAATAAGGCATTCCAGGATGCATCCTGCTAATATATCACCGAGTACGGGTGTGCAGTGCACAAAACTCTGCATTGCTGCTTATTGCAAATTAAAGGAAACCTATAAAAAAGAATAAAGTTTAGATCTATTTCCCATGTAGAGGGAAGCCTTTGGATGGCATCCCGATCCTGAAGCAGTGAATTTTGGCACCTGTGGTAGTCTAGCAATATTTTCACCACCACAATGTTAATAATGTTGGGCGCCAGATATATAGCTAAAGAGAAGGTAATGCATCGGTGGGGTGGGTTAGTGTTGAGTGTAGAGTAGGGGGGGGGGGGGCGTAGTGTTAGGAGTAAGTAGGGGAAGGGTTAGTGTTTGGAAGAGGTAAGGGAAGGGTTAGAGTTAGGATTAGGTTTTGGGATGGTTAAGGCTCATTCACAATAGTCAGGGAGTTAAAATGCTTGAATAAAAGCTCATGAATAGGTTTGATTTGCTGTGCATTTCCACACATTTCCATGAGTTTTAACTCCCGAGTTGAAATGCACTGCAAAGCAATGTTTTATTGCGAATGATAAAATAAGTCTATGGACTTTAATGCTACCAAGTAAAACACACACTGTGCAGTGAATGGAAACTCATTGCAACTCATAGTGTGAATGAGCTCTTAGTGTTATGCGTAGGTTGGGGGAGAGCTGGTGTTTGGAGTAGGTAGGGTTAGAGTTAGTAGTGGGGAGGGTTAGTGTTGGGAGTAGGTAGGAAGAGCGTTAGTATTAGGAGCAGGTAGTGGGAGGGTTAGAATTAAGAGCAGGTAGGAGGAGGCTTAGGGCCTGTTTCCACTACTGAGTGATGCGAATGCAGCTACCTAGCCGCATCTCATCACTTCCGCAGCCGGCCGCATCACTTGTATTGGAGGAGATGGGACACGGCTGCGGGCGGACGCGGCCGTGCGAGAATCTGCAGCATGCTGCAGATTCTCAGAACGCTCCGCACCACTCAGCACAACATGCACGCAGTGGAAACTCTTTAATTGTCGTGCATGTGTTTCAGGACACCTGCGGTGCGATGCGGCTATGCAGCCGCATCGCACCGCTCCTAGGAAAACGGGCCCTGGCTGTTAGGAGAAGGTAGGAGGCGGCTTACTGTTAGGAGCAGGTAGGGGGAAGGTTAGAATTAGGAGCAGGTAGGAGGAGGGTTAGTGTTGGGAGCAGGTAGGAGGAGGGTTAGTGTTGGGAGCAGGTAGGAGGAGCGTTAGTTTTAGGAGCAGGTAGTGGGAGGGTTAGAATTAGGAGCAGGTAGGAGGCGGCTTACTGTTAGGAGCAGGTAGGAGGAGGGTTAGTGTTGGAAGCAAGTAGGAGGAGGGTTAGTGTTGGGAGCAGGTAGGAGGAGGGTTAGTGTTGGGAGCAGGTAGGAGGAGGGTTAGTGTTGGGAGCAGGTAGGAGGAGGGTAAGTGTTGGGAGCAGGTAGGAGGAGGGTAAGTGTTGGGAGCAGGTAGGAGGAGGATTAGTGTTGGGAGCAGGTAGGAGGAGGATTAGTGTTGGGAGCAGGTAGGAGGAGGATTAGTGTTGGGAGCAGGTAGGAGGAGGATTAGTGTTGGGAGCAGGTAGGAGGAGGGTTAGTGTTGGGAGCAGGTAGGAGGAGGGTTAGTGTTGGGAGCAGGTAGGAAGAGGGTTACTGTTGGGAGTAGGTAGGAAGAGGGTTACTGTTGGGAGTAGGTAGAAAGAGGGTTACTGTTGGGAGTAGGTAGGAAGAGGGTTACTGTTGGGAGTAGGTAGGAAGAGGGTTACTGTTGGGAGTAGGTAGGAAGAGGGTTACTGTTGGGAGTAGGTAGGAAGAGGGTTACTGTTGGGAGTAGGTAGGAAGAGGGTTACTGTTGGGAGTAGGTAGGAAGAGGGTTACTGTTGGGAGTAGGTAGGAAGAGGGTTACTGTTGGGAGTAGGTAGGAAGAGGGTTACTGTTGGGAGTAGGTGGGAAGAGGGTTACTGTTGGAAGTAGGTGGGAAGAGGGTTACTGTTGGAAGTAGGTGGGAAGAGGGTTACTGTTGGGAGTAGGTAGGAAGAGGGTTACTGTTGGGAGTAGGTAGGAAGAGGGTTACTGTTGGGAGTAGGTGGGAAGAGGGTTACTGTTGGGAGTAGGTGGGAAGAGGGTTACTGTTGGGAGTAGGTGGGAAGAGGGTTACTGTTGGGAGTAGGTAGGAAGAGGGTTACTGTTGCGACTAGGTAGGAAGAGGGTTACTGTTGGGAGTAGGTAGGAGGAAGGTTAGTGTTGGAAGTAGGTAGGAAGAGGGTTAGTGTTAGGAGCAGGTAGGAGGAGGGGTGCCTGAACTAGAGCCTTAAAGTTATCACAGTGAGGTTTCACGTTCTTTCTCTGCCTAGATTTACTTCACTTGCGCTATTGGTAAATCCTGTTGTTTTGACAAATATCTGCCAGATCAGCTTGCCAGTGTGTGGCCAGCATTTACTATGCTTCTGACAGGCTGTTTGCCCTGGGTATGGGAATCTGCAGAGCGCACACACATGCATCTGACTGTGCTCCTGTCTAGCAGATGAAGCACCATCTGATATTTAACGTTACTTCATGACACACCTGACATTCAGTACTGTGTGGCTGTATTGTGACAGTCTGTATAGCTGTGTATTTCCATCATAGATTAGGGTTTTATTGCCTTGGTGATATGTGATAGAGTTGGATGCGGTTTTCACAAGCCTGTCTGTAAAAGCAATGTGGTAATGATGTCTTTCAGAGTCGGCCAGAGGGGTGCCGGACTATCTGCAACCATCGCCAGGAGCGAGCATGAGATCTCGGAAATCATTGATGGTCTGTCTGAGCAGGAGGTGAGGTCATCCTAGAGTCTGTTTCACGTTTACTATTATCAGTACATCACAGGCTAATTTCTTAATGAAAGTCTTCAAAGCTTGCTGTTGCCTTTGGCCAGTCGGCTCCCTCTGTTCATTTGCCAGCTGAGTCTTCAAGCAGAAAAAGCTCTAATTTATTTCAGTTCCTCCATGTTATTGTGTTTTCCTGTGAAATGAATTAGCAGAAAGACATACGTGTCTTTCTTTTTAATTACCACAATCCATGCTACGGTAAACTGAATGATTATGCTTCATGCTGATGCAAATACTTGTGCAGTATTGTTCCCTATGAGGAATGTGCGTATATCTGTACTCCAAGTCATGCACGGCGTGCAAGCCCTAGGATCAATTAAAGCGGAACTGAAGAATGTATTAAAAAAAAGTTTCACTTACCTTCCTGTCCCGCGCCGGTACTCCATGATCTTCTGTTCTCCCGCCGCCAGCTAGTTTCGTTACCGTCGACTTGTAAGTTGACGGCAACTGCGCCTGAGCCGCACGTAGCGCTTTCCGCATTCCAGCCCGCAATAGAGTACTGCTGCTGATAGTCAACGGCAATGAAACTAGCGGGCGGTGGGAGAACAGAGGATCGTGGAGGACCAGCACGGGAGAGGACAGCTGCAAGGGGCTGGCAGAAGCCCCAGGTAAGTGAAACACTTTGTTTTAATACATTCTTCAGTTCTACTTTAAGAATCGGAGAGAGAACTAAATATCCTAGAAAGGATAGGCTGCACCACCAATATATTCAATGTCGTTTATTAGAACACTTAGGTGAATAGAAATCGAAAACAATTTAAAATGGTGAAAGCCCCCTGGCCTCAGGTTTTTTTTTTTTTTAACCCAGGTGGATTACAGTGCAGCTTATAGGGTTACTCGTTTGAGGTGAGGCACATAATCATTGAATTTCCCCACACAGATGTGTTTGGGGTGTGCTTGGCACATTGTTTTAACTGGTTTTATATTTGTATTGACCGAAGTGTTGGAATAAAAGATATTGAATGTATTGGTGGTGCAGCCTATCCTTTCCAGCATTTCTGATTCTTCTATCTCTGTAGTCCCCTATGGTCTGACATACATAAGTCACAGCACCACACAAAACACATGATTAAAAGGGTGTAAACCGAGCACTCGATTCAGGGTTTAAGCCTATAAGGGCAGCTGCCAGGAATGGCATGCAGAGTGGGTTGAGTGATACATCCACTGTATGCTGTTTACTGTATTCAGCTCGATAGAGGTCTGTGACTCTGCATGCTATTCCTGAAAAGCGAAATGGGTTGGAGGATATGTTCACTATATACCATCAAGTGTATGTATCCTCCAACTCACTCTGCATGCTATTCACTGTAGTCTGCTCCGTAGATGTCTACAAGGTCAGCTACTGGTAATGCAATCCAGTGCAGGTGCCATCTGATCTTGCATCCAGTGCAGGTGCCGTCTGATCTTGCATCCAGTGCAGGCGCCGTCTGATCTTGCATCCAGTGCAGGCGCCGTCTGATCTTGCATCCAGTGCAGGCGCCGTCTGATCTTGCATCCAGTGCAGGCGCCGTCTGATCTTGCATCCAGTGCAGGCGCCATCTGATCTTGCATCCAGTGCAGGCGCCATCTGATCTTGCATCCAGTGCAGGCGCCATCTGATCTTGCATCCAGTGCAGGCGCCATCTGATCTTGCATCCAGTGCAGGCGCCATCTGATCTTGCATCCAGTGCAGGCGCCGTCTGATCTTGCATCCAGTGCAGGCGCCGTCTGATCTTGCATCCAGTGCAGGCGCCGTCTGATCTTGCATCCAGTGCAGGCGCCGTCTGATCTTGCATCCAGTGCAGGCGCCGTCTGATCTTGCATCCAGTGCAGGCGCCGTCTGATCTTGCATCCTGTGCAGGCGCCGTCTGATCTTGCATCCAGTGCAGGCGCCGTCTGATCTTGCATCCAGTGCAGGTGCCGTCTGATCTTGCATCCAGTGTAGATGCTATCTGAAAGGGTACCTAAAGTGACAGTAAGGCTCCTGTTTGAATTTACCTTTGGCTTCTAGGGTTGCAACAGTATGAAATATGACGGTATGATGTCTTAAAAAAAAAAAAACACAGAATGATGGTATCACAGTATTACACAATTATTCTAATTACAATGACTATTATAAAAATGAAAAAAGGTCAACATTGAAAACAACTCTTTATTAAACTCTTAAAGAGACACTGAAGTGAAAAAAAATATATGATATAATGAATTGGTTGTGTACTATGAATAATTACTAGAAGATGAGCAGCAAAGAAAATATTCTCATATTTTTATTTTCAAGTATATAGTGTTTTTTCTATCATTGCATCATTCTCTAATATGTGCAGATTACACAACACTCAGCATTCAAAATGATTCTTTCAGAGCAGTCTGTGAACTAATGAACTCTCCTCTGCCAGAGGAAAAGTAAATAGTTAACTAACAGTTGAGATAATAAAAGTCAGAAAACAGCCCTCTCCACGACTTTTGAAAGTCGTAGAGATAATGGCTTTTTTGTATAGAGATAACAACTGGAGTTTCTTAACTCTTCCTGTACTGGAAACAATTAGACTGATGTATCTGATCTTAATGTTTTATTTCTTAGCTGTACTACACATATAAATCATAATATCATAGTTTTTTTTTCGCTTCAGTGTCTCTTTAAAGGATATGTCCGAGATGGAAAAACAAAATCTACTTACCTTAGGTTTCCTCCTGCACCTGGCAGCCTATCTGACCCTTGCCGCAGCTTCACTGGCCCGGGATCCCCGCAGGTGCCGACCTCGCCAGGTGCGCCTGCGCTCACATGTTCTGCGCAGGCACACAGAGCGCTCCAGACCACGAGTGGCGCATTCACGCAGGTGCAGTAAATGCTGACCTGGCGAAGTCTTATTCTGCAATGGAGGGGTTCCCAGGACACCGGAGCTGTGGCAAGGGACAGATAGGCTGCCAGGGGCTGAAGAAAGCCCCAGGTAAGTAGATTTTTTTTTTCCAGCTCAGATATATCCTTTAAGGGTTAGTGTCGTCCTGTCGTGCTCAAAATATTTACTCTTTTAAATGTCAAAAATGCCAACAATACCAAAAGTAAAAGTCAATCCTGCCGTGGCAGTCAGGTGGCACCAGAGAGATCAAACACAACTTGTGCTCAGTCACAGATGAGGGGGAGTTAGATGGGCTGAACTAATCTAAATACATAGTGTGCATTTCTCTCGGTTTTCCTTATGACCTGTGTCAGAGTTCCGGTCCTTTTTAATCTCCTGTGGTGTGTGTGTGTGTGTGTGTGTGTGTGTGTGTGTGTGTGTGTGTGTGTGTGTGTGTGTGTGTGTGTGTGTGTGTGTGTGACTGTGCCTTAGGACAGGCAGGCTCTCAGAGTGATTGCCTAGTGGCCACTCCACATAGTCCAATATTATGGGGGAAACTTGGAGGGGCAGTGCATCAGCGTTGGAGGCAGATGAGCAGGGGCTGGTTAATAGATGAATAGATACCCCTATAGACTCTGGCCCTGGCCTGGTGCATTTTTTTTATACCTTTATGGGCTTTATTTGCCTTATTCGTTAAACTGTTGTCTGCATCTTCGGAATATCTGCAATGTCATCTGTGCACCCCGCCTCAGTTTCTTGTCCCCGCCATCCTTCTCTCTGTTCCCCTCCGCAAGACTCCCAGGCTACTTCCTATTAGCAGAGGGTCGCTACAGATTGCGCAGGCGCCGACTGGAAACACGTGTCTTTTGATGATGCGCAGAGCGCTCCCTGCCGCCATCACAGGACCGCAAGTCAACAGTCAGCGCCTGCACAATCTGTAGCGACACTCCACGACCCGGAACTGGTTTTCCTAGCTCAGGGGACAGAGAGACGGACAAGCGGAGGCGAGGATACCCGTATGACATTGTGGACAGTCCAAAGATGCGGCCAAAGCAAAAAAAAAAACAAGACTGTAAAATGTGAATGGGCATGGTATGCTTACCATGAACATTCAAACCGTGGTATACCGCCACATCAGTATACCGTGGCAACCCCAGCTTCTTCCAGCCCCTCTTTAGTCCTTATTGTCCCTGGTGGTCATTCCGCTCTGCTCCATTCAGCAGCTGTGCCTTTCTGAAAGCTTGCTGGCTCAGCCAGCCATGGGCTACTTCGCATGCATGGCCCCGGCTGGGTACCTCCTCTAGCATGTTCCATGTCTGGGAGCTTTTGACGCATGCATAGTTGCAATTTTTATGAACTGTGCAAGTGCAGAACGATCGAGGAGACATGCGGCCCAGTGCCGCGCATGCAGCTTTGGAGGGGACAGCTGCTCAATGGAACAGAGTAGAACGATAGTGAGGGATCAGAAGGCCTACAGGAGGCTTGAAAAATCCCCAGGTAAGTTAACTGGGCACCTTACTGTCCCTCAAGAGATTTCTTTAAAGTAGACCTGAACACAGAACTTCATCTCAGCTCTAAAAGATAAGCATCAGCACAATAACCTTTAAAGAAAAAAACATTTCCTTGTTATAGCTGATTCAAATCCTGCAATAAATCTGCAGTTTGTGTACCTCCTGCTTTCTTGGAAGCAGACATATTAACATCCTGTGCTTACAACTGAGCTCTCTGCCGTGGCAGTCAGCTGACACGGCCGAGAGATCAAATTACAACTTGTGTTTAGTCACAGATGAGGGGGAACTAGACATGGCTAAACTCTCTTAATACATACAGGGGGCGATTCTCGGTTTTCCCTTTGCCCTGTGCAAGAGTTCAGGTCCACTTTACAGCAGCTCTGTTGAAACCAGCATTAGGCAAGATCAAATCTACTGATGGTATCTGCAGAAACAAGTGTGACTTGTCACCGGTTTGCGAAAAATAACTTTTATAAACACAGCACTGCTGTTCATCGCTATTTTGGAAAACTAGACAAATTCGTGAGTAAGTAGAAGCAAAACTCTTGCACTTTGCAATATAATGTAAAATTCTCCATTGTAGTTTCCATGGAAGACTGGTAGATTTCTGTGTGATTGCTTTGTACTTTTGTAGACACTGCCTTTCTCTCTCTCTCTCTTCAGAATAATGAAAAGCAAATGCGACAGCTCTCTGTCATCCCGCCTATGATGTTCGACGCAGAGCAGCGAAGGGTGAAGTTTATTAACATGAATGGTTTGATAGAAGATCCCATGAAGTTCTATAAGGACCGTCAGTTTATGAACGTCTGGACGGAACACGAAAAGGAAATATTTAAAGAAAAGTAATATTTTGTTTAATTTTGGCAAAGTGAAAAATTATAAACAGGGCATTGCATGAAATAAAAGATGGTTGTTGCCCTTTTTGTCAAATACGAACCTTCATATCAAAATGCTTTCTTCAAGGGTTATTTAAGCTGTTGTTGCATAGACCTGGCAAGTCAGGGGCAGCTGTATGAAATGAAGGGGGATGGGGGTTCCCTGGACATGCTCATTCAAAAGCTATGGGGTAGCTGTGAGGGTCACAGTTGCGTGTTATAGGACACTCGCACACTCTCACTCTCTCACTCCCTTTCTGTGACTGGAGCTGCATGTTAAGATTTTATAGCCGATTGCATCCTGTGATCTGTAGCAGAGTTCCCAAACTGTGTTCTCAAAGCCAACCAACAGTGCGTGTTTAGTAGGCGACCAGAAGCATTCACAGGTGAGGTGATTGGAAGCGGGAAATTTGGGCAGCTGCTAGAAAACATGGGCGCTGCATTGGCCACAATACCAATTTCGGCTATAGCCAGTAGACTATTTCGGCACCGGAGGGGACAAATATAGCGAAAGTTCTTTGGCGGCGAAGTAGGTTGTTAGGTGTAGGGAGTTTAGGTGTCGGTTAGTATTAGGAGTACGTAGCAGTTTTTGTACAGCTGTATAGGGGCACCAAAAGTATAGAAGTAGGATAAAATGTTTTAAAAGAGAACAATGGGTGGTTAGTGGTGGACTTAACGCCCTAAAATCGACACAGAAAAATGTTGCTTAATTCAAGAAAAGCGATTTATTTACATACTCTGGACAGATGCAACGCGTTTTGTGGGCACATCCCACTTCATCAGGCAATAAAATTAGAGTACAATCGACTCATATGTTCTCAGTACAAGCTTAGCGTCTGACAGAATCGCTTTTGTTGAATTGAGCAACATTTTTCTGTCTATTTTGGGGAGGTAAGTCCACCACTAACCCCCCATTGTTCTCTTTTAAAACATTTTATCCTACTTTTATACTTTTGGTGCCTCTGTACAGCTGTACAATAAGTGTGTCCACCCCTGGTGGAGGGGACTTGGTTCCCTTTTTTGCCATCTACAGACGGTCTAATGCTGGGCATAGACGGTACATTTATGTGGCTCGATGCCGGCGCGCCCCCGCAGATCCATTCCCGCTAGTCCACATGGGCACTTCCTTATCAGCTCTTCGTTTTTGCCATTGTCCGGCCGCGGGGATCGAGCCATGCAGTGATCGGACACGTCGGAAATTATCAATCAAGCCATCAGCGGCTCGATTGATGAGAAAAAACGTACAGTCTATGCCCAGCATAATACTCCCCACCTGCCTTCAAAGTGGTTACCTGATACGGTAACCCATATTTGTGAGTATACCATTATACTTCTCCTTCTATACCCATAAGTTACAGTGCATACTACACTATATTGGGCTCTCGATGCTTTCCCTCCTTATACGTAGGAGTAGGTTAGTGTTAGGCGTACGTAGCATTAGGTTAGTGTTAGGATGTTCTATCCTATTTCCTGCCTGCAGAGAGTGACTTCTTAGCCTGAGTGGGGTCAGGTCTAATCTCCCCACCTGTCTTTCCAGTGGTTGCCTCAGTGGTAACCCTTGTTTGTGAGTATCATTTCTTGTACAATACTGAAAGTTGCTTTTGACATACTACACTATTAGGGGCTCTTGGTTTTCCCTATTTTTTTTTTAGTGTTGAGAGTAGGTAGGAATAGATTTGTATCAAGCGTTCATAGGAATAGGTTAGTGTCAGGAGTAAATAAAAGGAAAGTTAGTATGAGAGGAGGGTTGGGTAAACTGAAAATAGAATATCGGTAAAAGATGTTCTACTATCGGCTTGACTCTGAGCACCAAATTTCCTCAGCACTTTTTTTTTTCTTCTTCTACATGAGCTGGTTAGCGTCTCCGCCAAGCTGATTAGCTACTTTTGTGGATTTCCAAAAAACATGCACTGTTGTTGGGCCTTGAGAATAGGGTTGGGGAACACTGATTTGGAAGACAAACACAAATGTACATAGATGATTCACATCCTATAGGCTGTAGTTGTTAGAGGAACTGCAGTGAAAAGAACGTAATGAAAAAGTGCTTTATTTTTTTTACAATAATAATCTATACATGATTTAGTACGTATTTGCCCATTGTACAATCTTCCCTCTCCCTGATTTACATTCTGACATTTATCACATGGTGACCTCTTTACTACTGGCAGGTGATGTCTGTGGAAAGAAATGATGCATTTGAAAACAGCTGTTATTTCCCACAATGCAACAAGGTTCCCACAGTGTGATTTCAGCACCCTGGTGCTGACATCACACTGTGGGAGGGGTTTCACCACAATATCAGCCATACAGAGCCCCCTGATAATGTGTTTGAGAAAAAAAAATTCTCATGGGAAAGGGGGTATCCTCTACTGATTGGGATGGAGTTCAATCCTTGGTTACTGTTCCTCTTTTACTCTGTACTGACATTAAGAGAACTCCCTACAGCTACATTTAATGGATGCCCTAGGCTTTAAAGTCCCATTTCCTCAGATACAGTTTTCTTTGGAGCGGGAGGGTAAGGAGGAGAACTTTGGCCTTTGTCTGCGCTCGGTTGAGATGATCTGGCTGTCTGGATCCCTTGCTGAAGCATTGGAGCCACTGTACACTTGCTAGATTCATGGCAGACGCAGCCTTGATAGTCTGCCTCTGCTGACAAATATCCGGTGTGTGTGAAGGGCTTTGTACGTTGAAAAGATTCATATTTGCATTTTCAAACTGAAGAGGTTTTGATTTGCATTCTGTCTTGTTGCAAATCATTAGTTCCGCTTTAAGCAGCAGCTCAAGTAGAATTGTCCAGTTTATTTCGCAGCCTTAACCCTCATGGCGGTATAAAAAAATCCGCCAGGAGGCAGCGCAGCAGTTTTTTTTTTTATTATTTATTATATCATGTAGCGAGGCACATGATAGCCACTGCTCAGCGGCATCCCCCCGCCCGCTTCGATCGCCTTCGGCGATCTCCGATCAGGAAATCCCGTTCAAAGAACGGGATTTCCTGGAGGGCTTCCCCTGTCGCCATGGCGACGGTGCGGGATCGTCATTGGGAGTTCCGAACCACCCCTCAGCGCTGCCTGGCACTTATTGGCCAGGCAGCGCATGGGGTCTGAGGGGGGGGGGGGGCGCACGGCGCGCCGGATAGCGGCGATCGAGCGTGGGGCGGCGGCGATCGGTGTGCTGACGCAGCTAGCAAAGTGCTAGCTGCGTTCAGCAAAAAAAAAATTGAACAAATCGGCCCAGCAGTGCCGGAGAAAACCTCCTGCGCGGCTTACCCTGAACTACGTTTGGGGTTACTGCCAAGGAGGTTAAAGGGAAGGTCCAAGCAAAATAAAAAAAGTTTCACTTACCGGGGGCTTCTACCAGCCCCATGCAGCCATCCTGTGCTGTCGTAGTCACTCACTGCTGCTCTAGTCCCCCGCTGGCAGCTTGCCGACCTCGGATTTTTAAGCATTCCCGCCAGTGCAGGAACATTATCACATACATTTTTACGCGTTACTGGTTCTATGCGTAAATTGTTACGCATTGAACTACTAACACGTAAAAATGTATGTGATAATGTTCTTGCACTAGCGGGAATGCGTAAAAATGTACACAATGCGGACCGCCGACCTCCAAGGTCGGCAAGCTGCCAGCGGGGAACTGGAGCAGCAGTGACTACGACAGCACAGGATGGCTGCATGGGGCCTGGTAGAAGCTCCCGGTAAGTGAAACTCATTTTTTTATTTTGCTTAGACCTTCCCTTTAAATCTCTTCCATTATTATTTACCAGAGTGTGGCTCTGCATATTCAGCACGGCTTATCACCAGCTGCTGTTTAAATGTACTTCACATGCTAAACGGAAACAAGGTCCCGTTATTACGTTTTGTTATTTGGACAAACATTTGAAACCACTTTATTACCTACGTTATTACAGCTGGCGCGTCATGTAATTTGTATATTGTGTTTTTTTTTTTGTTTTTTTTTACAGATTTGTACAGCATCCTAAAAACTTTGGTATGATTTCTGCTCACCTGGAAAGAAAGGTATTGCTGTTTTGATATATATTTTAATTGTTAGGATAGTGTCTAGTATTAGGGCCCGTTTCCACTAGAGCGAATCCGCATGCGTTGTCTGCATGCGGATTCGCATAACTAATACAAGTGGATGAGACTGTTTCCACTTGTCAGTTTTTTGGTGCGTTTTTCTGTGCAGGATTTTTCTGCACGGTAGGGCCTGCAGAATTCGCCTGCGTGTGGAATGCAGGCGATTCGCAGGCAATGTATTTAATAGGGGAAAACGCACATGCGTTTTTTTGCCGCGATTTCGCGTGTAAATCGCACTAAAACTAATGTACATTGAGCCAGGCAGTGACATGGTTAAAATCGCTGATAGCCTGCCTATGCGAAATCGCGGCAAAAATCGCATGCGGAATCGCATCCGCATGCGATTTTGTCAGCAGTGGAATCCCAGCGATTCGCACCGCACTAGTGGAAACGGGCCCTTAACTGTTAGGGCTTGTACACAATGAAAATCGTCAAGCACAAACAGTACAATGCAATTGCGTTTTTTTTAGTCAAAAATTCTACTTGAGTGTTTTGTGCGTTTGCAATGCGATTTTGCTGAGGCTATCTTTTCCTGATTGTTTACCTAAAGAAAATACAATGAAAATAGCATGCATTGCGTTTTTCCTGCTTTTCGCAACCGCTCAAAAAGAGCTGCAGGCAATGCGCTTGCAATTTTCTAAAATCGCATTGCACCACTATGTACAGCACCTTTGCTTTGATTTCATAAAGGCTTTGCGATCGAAAAATAGCATGAAATTCTGAAATAGCAACACAGCCAGTGTTTACGTGCCCTTACAGTGGAACCTGAGGCAAACAAAATGCATTGTTTATGATTTCTGTTTTACCAAAGTTAGATTAGTTTTAACCCCTATCATGATTCATGCAGGCCTGCTGCATTACCTATCTAGAAAGGCCACATCCGCTATTTCCTGTTTAAGCAATGTAGATTCTTGCTCACTGGAGAAGTCAGCATTGCAGAATTCCGCAGTAAATAAAACCGATCACATACATATATTGGAGCTTTGTATGTAGCGCTTTGTCTGTGCTTAGAAGACATATTTTTAGTGAGGATAATGTAGAGAAGCTGATAATGTTATGGTTGCCTCTTTTCAGATTTTTCTGACACTTCTCTTTTAGTCACCTTAAAGGGAACCTAAAGTGTGAGAGATATGGAGACTGTCATACTAATTTCCTTTTAAAGTGAATGTCAAACAGATACTTAAAGGGATACTGTAGGGGGTCGGGGGAAAATGAGCTGAACTTACCTGGGGCTTCTAATGGTCCCCCGCAGACATCCTTTGTTGGCGCAGCCGCTCACCGATGCTCCGGCCCGGCCTCCGGTTCACTTCTGGAATTTCTGACTTTAAAGTCAGAAAACCACTGCGCCTGCGTTGCCGTGTCCTCGATCCCGCTGATGTCATCAAGAGCGCACAGCGCAGGCCCAGTATGGTCTGTGTCTGCGCAGTACACTCCTGGTGACATCAGCGGGAGCGAGGACACGGGCGTGCAGGCGCAGTGGTTTTCTGACTTTAAAGTCAGAAATTCCAGAAGTGAACCGGAGGCGGGGCCGGAGCATTGGGGAGTGGCTGCGCCAACACAGGATGTCTGCGGGGGACCATTAGAAGCCCCAGGTAAGTTCAGCTCATTTTCCCCCGACCCCCCCCTACAGTATCTCTTTAAGGAGATGGAAGGCTCTGTCTCCTATAGCTCCTTCCTGCTCCTCTCAGTCCCTTCATTCAAGCACCGTCACTCCCTGTGTGCAGTAGTCGACCGATCGTTTGAATAAGTCTCTATGCTGCCACAAAATTATTCGGGAGCCATACTGGTCCTGAAGACAGTGGCTCTGTACTGCACCTGCCTGAGCGCGCTCACAAATGTGCAGTACTGAGCCACCCGTCTTTGCGACCTTGCTTGTCCCCTGAAGACTTCCAAAGCTTCCTGCGGCAGCAGATTGGAATGAGGTGACATCGCTAAAATGAGGGGGACAGTGAGGGGAGCAAAAAAGGCTCCATAGGACCTAATGCACAATTTTTTTTTCCATTGACATTAGCTATAACCACTTGAGGACCACAGTCTTTCTACCCCTTAAGGACCAGACACTTTTTTTCCATTCAGACCACTGCAGGTTTATTGCTCGGTCATACAACCTACCACCTAAATTAATTTTACTTCCTTTTCTTGTCACTAATACAGTTTTCTTTTGGTGCTATTTGAATGCTGCTGCGATTTCTAGTTTTTATTATATTCATCCAAAAAGACATGAATTTTGTCAAAAAAAATGTTTGTTTTTTTTTAACTTTCTGTGCTGACATTTTTCAAATAAAGTAAAATTTCTGTATACATTTTTGTCCAAATGTATTGTGCTACATGTGTTTGATAAAAAAAAAAAAAAAAAAAAAACATTGTGTATATTTATTGGTTTGGGTAAAAGTTATAGCGTTTACAAACTATGGTGCCAAAAGTGAATTTTCCCATTTTGAAGCATCTCTGACTTTTCTGAACACCTGTCAGATTTCATGAGGTGCTAACATTCCAGGATAGTATAAATACCCCCCAAATGACCCCATTTTGGAAAGAAGACATCCCAAAGTATTCACTAAGAGGCATGGTGAGTTCATAGAACATTTTATTTTTTGTCACAAGTTAGCGTAAAATGACACTTTGAAACAAAAATAAAACAAAAAAAGTGTTTTTCATTTCTGCTAACTTGTGACAAAAAAAAATGAAATCTGCCACGTACTCACCATGCCCCTCTCTAAATACTTTGGGATGTTTACTTTCCAAAATGGGGTCATTTGTGGGGTGTGTTTACTGTCCTGGTATTTTGGGGGGTGCTAAATTGTAAGCACCCCTGTAAAGCCTAAAGGTGCTCATAGGACGTTGGGCCCCTTACCGCACCTAGGCTGCAAAAAGGGGTCACACATGTGGTATCGACGTACTCAGGAGAAGTAGTATAATGTGTTTTGGGTGTATTTTTACACATATCCATGCTGGGTGGGAGAAAAATCTCTGCAAATGAGATTTTTTTTTTTTTTTTTTTTTTTTTTTTTTTTACACACAATTGTCCATTTACAGAGAGATTTCTCCCACCCAGCATGGGCATGTGTAAAAATACACCCCAAAACACATTATACTACTTCTCCTGAGTACGGCGATACATGTGTAACACTTTTTTGCAGCCTAGGTGTGCTAAGGGGCCCAATGTCCTGTGAGTACCTTTAGGATTTCACAGGTCATTTTGAGGCATTTGGTTTCTAGACTACTCCACACGCTTTTGGGCCCCTGAAATGCCAGGGCAGTATAGGAACCCCACAAAGGACCCCATTTTAGAAAGAAGACACCCCAAAGTATTCCGTTAGGAGTATGGTGAGTTCATAGAATTTATTTTTTCACAAGTTAGCAGAAATAGATTTTTTTATTGTGGTTTTTTTCACAAAGTGTCATTTTCCGCTAACTTGTGACAAAAAATAAAATCTTCTATGAACTCCCCATACTCCTAAAGGAATATCTTGGGGTGTCTTCTTTCTAAAATATGGTCACTTGGAGTTCCTATATTGCCCTGGCATTTTAGGGGCCCAAAACTGTGAGGAGTAGTCTGGAAACCAAATGCCTCAAAATGACTTTTCAGGGGTATAAGCATCTGCAAATTTTGACGATAGGTGGTCTATGAGGGGCCAAATTTTGTGGAACCGGTCATAAGTAGGGTGGCCTCTTAGATGACAGGTTGTATTGGCACTGAAGTGCAGGAAGCGCAGTGTGTTTTTTAAATCAAGACCTGGACATGTGTCTGCTTTCTAAAATGGGGTCATTTGTGGGGTTGCTATACTGCCCTGGCATTTTAAGGGCCCTAAACTGTGAGGAGTAGTCTTGAAATCAAATGTCTCAAAATGACCTGTAAAATCCTAAAGGTACTCATAGGACGTTGGGCCTAGTATAATGTGTTTTGGGGTGGATCTTTACACATACCCATGCTGGGTGGGAGAAATATCTCTGTAAATGACTATTTTTTTATTTTATTTTTTACACACAGTTGTCCATTTACAGAGATATTTCTCCCACCCAGCATGGGTATGTGTAAAGATACACCCCAAAACACATTATACTACTTCTCCTGAGTACGGCGATACCACATGTGTGACACTTTTTTGCAGCCTAGGTGCGCTAAGGGGCCCAACGTCCAATGAGTACCTTTAGAATTTCACAGGTCATTTTGAGGCATTTGGTTTCTAGACTACTACTCGTTCTTTAGGGCCCCTAAAATGCCAGGGCAGTATAGGAACCCCACAAGTGACCCCATTTTAGAGAGAAGACACCCCAAGGTATTCCGTTAGGAGTATGGTGAGTTCATAGATTTTATTTTGTCACAAGTTAGTGGAAATTGATTTTTTTTTTTTTTTCACAAAGTGTCATTTTCCGCTAACTTGTGACAAAAAATAAAATCTTCTATGAACTCACCATACACCTAACGGAATACCTTGGGGTGTCTTCTTTCTAAAATATGGTCACTTGGAGTTCCTATATTGCCCTGGCATTTTAGGGGCCCAAAACTGTGAGGAGTAGTCTGGAAACCAAATGCCTCAAAATGACTTTTCAGGGGTATAAGCATCTGCAAATTTTGACGATAGGTGGTGTATGAGGGGCCAAATTTTGTGGAACCGGTCATAAGCAGGGTGGCCTCTTAGATGACAGGTTGTATTGGCACTGAAGTGCAGGAAGCGCAGGGTGTTCTCAAATCAAGACCTGGACATGGCAGCAGAGAACATGGGCATTTGATGTATTGGGTGCGTAGACCAATAAGACCGCAATACATTATTTTTGACTAGACCCATGTTAGGAGAAGGCCCCAAAAAATGTTACGTTCGGAAACTTGGAGTGGTTTCTACCGAAAGGGCTGGGCATGGTAGCTTCTTGGATTAGCGGTTGCGTATTGTGTGGCATAACGGTTGGTCTCAGCCACAATTAAGTCGTAGAGACCAGCAGTGATCAGAGAAAAAAAAATTCTGTCACTGCGGTAGGGCGGGTGAGGGTTTGGCTGGGTTATCAGAAGCCCGCAGGGGGCAGATTAGGGCCTGATCTGATGGATAAGGAGTCCTAGGGGGTGATTGATGGGTCTCTCAGGTGGTGATTAGAGGGGAGAACAGATGTAAATAATGCACTGGAGAGTAGGCCTGAACGATTTTAGGAAAAAATTGAATTGAACGATTTCTGTCCGAAATCACGATTTCGATTCACGATTTTCTTCAAATCAAGCTTTGTTCCCCCTGTGTCTCCCTGTCCCCTGCCTCTCTGTGCACCCTCTGTGTCTTGTTGTGCCCCCTTTGTGTCCCCCTCTGTTTTTCTGTGTACCCAGTCTGGGTCTCTCACTGTGGCCCCTCTGTCCCCCAAGCTGCGACAGTGCTGGATATACCTTCCAGCACAAGTCCAAAGATGCCCGTCTATCCACTTCTCCTGCAGGATCTAATGCATGGCATACTTCCTTTATGTCTTGTGACATACAGGAACCAGGAAGTATGCCGTGCCCATGAGCCGGCAGACAACGATAGAGGCCAGACAGTGTTGGGTTTGTGCGGAAGGTATGTCCAACACTGCAGATGCTGCGTGCCGCACTCCACGGGACTAGGGGGAAGTATGAAACCACTTCTTCAAACTTCCCCTATGCTGAAATGACGTCATCGCGATAATCGCTGCTTTGACGATTCCGAAATTGTGATCTTGGTGATTGCGATTTCGATTTAAATTCGATTTATCTTTCAGGCCTACTGGAGAGGTGTTCAGGCAGGGTCTGAGGGTGTGGGCGGGTGTTTGGGTGCCCACAGGGGACAGTTTAGGGTCTGATCTGATGGGTAGCAGTGACAGGAGGTGACTGGGTGATTGATAGGTGATCAGGGTGTGATTAGAGGGGAGAATAGATGCAAGCAATGCACTGGCGAGGTGATCAGGGCTGGGGTCTGAGGGCGTTCTAAAGGTTGTGGGCGGGTGATTGGGTGCCCAAGGGGCAGATTAGGCTCTGATCTGATGGGTAGCAGTGACGGGGTGATTGATGGGTGTTCAGTGAGTGATTAGAGGGAAGAAAGGATGTTAACGATGCACTTTGGAGGTGATCTGAGGGTGGGTCTGCGGGCGATCTGATGGTGTGGGTGATCAGATGCCCGCAAGGGGCAGGTTAGGGCAGGCCCAACCCAAGACGTTTTTGCCGCCTGAGGCAAACTTTAAAGAAATCACCCCCCCCCCCCCCCAAGCCCTGGGTGTAAGGGGCCGCCGAGCTGGAGGGGATAGCGGGAAGGAAGGGGGTATTGGGCCTAGCGACGGGGAGGGGAGTTGGACCCCCTCCCTCTCCTGGGTCCCCCGTCCTCCCCTCCAGCTTTATAAAGTTAAGTTGCTGCAGCTATTGTAAGAGGCACGGGCGGGGATCACTCACCTTTTCCGCGTTCCAACATGCGCTCCACTGACGTCACTTCCTGTAACGCCGTCCACTTACAATACAGTGGGCGGCGTAGCAGGAAGTGACGTCAGTGGAGCGCACGCTGGAACGCGGAAGAGGTGAGTGATCCCCCGCCCATGCCTCTTACAATAGCGGCGGCAACTTAACTTTTTAAAGCTGGAGGGGAGCGGAGGACGGGGGACCCAGGTGAGGGGGGGGTCCGTCCCCCCTCCCCGCCACTAGGCCCAATACCCCCTTCCTGCCCGCTATCCCCTCCAGCTCGGGCGGCCCTTCACACCCACGGTCGGACGGGTGCCAACCCCCCAGAAGTGCCGCTTGAGGCAAAAGTTTCACACCGCTTCATGGGCGTACCGCCCCTGGGTTAAGGTCTGATCTGATGGGTGGCATTGACAGGGTGATTACAGGGGAGGATAGATGTATACAGTACACAGGGGAGGGGGGGTCTGAGGAGGATCTGAGAGTGTGGGGGGTGACCAAGAGCCCCTAGGGGGCAGTTTAGGACCTAATCTAAAAATAGCGCTGATGGTGACAGGGAGTGATTGATGGGCGATTAGGGGGGTGATTGGGTGCAAACAGGGGTCTGGGGGGTGGGCAGCGGAGGGTCTGAGGGGTGCTGTGGGCGATCGAGGAGCAGGATCAGTGTGTTTGGGTGTATAGTAGGGGGGCTGCAACCTGCCCTGGTGGTCCCTCGATCACTGGGACCACCAGGGCAGGAGGCAGCCTGTACAATACGCTTTGTATACATTACAAAGCGTATTATACGCTTCCTAAGCGGCGATCGAGGGGTTAACAACCCGCCGGCGCTTACAGACGGCCGGAGCCTATTGCCGGCAGATGATCCCCGGCCAGCCAGCACATAACGACCTGCCGGCTAAAGGCGATCGTTATGTGGTTAAACAATGCCAGTTACTTGGCTATTCTGCTGATCCTTTGCCTCTAATACTTTTAGTCATAGACCCTGAACAAGCATGCAGCAGATCACAAGATTCTGACTGAAGTCTGACTGGATTTGCTATATACTTGTTTCAAGTGTGGGATTTAGACCAGGGCTGTGGAGTCTGTACAAAAATCATCCGACTCATCAGTTTATGAAAGTTCCTACCAGGTACCCAAAATTACTCCGACTCCTTAGTCTGATTTTTACAAAGGATATGGATTTGGTTCAAAAATCCTCCAACTCCGACTCCTCAGTTTATTGAAACCACCGACTCCAGGTACCCAAATTGCTCCCATTCCTCGACTCAGACTTCACAGCCCTGATTTAGACACTACTGCAGCCAAAGTGATCAACAGAACAGCCAGGCAACTACGGTAGTATTGTTAAAAAAAAAAAAAAAAAAAACTATGGCAGCCGCCATATCCCTCTGGCTTCAGGTTCCCTTAATAAAGGAACCATGATTTTATGTTTGTCATTACCTGTACAATGTGTAAACGGTCGTTCGTTTCATTTGCTCTTATAACAGATGTTTTGTTTTCCCCTCACTAGAGTGTTGCAGATTGTGTGTTATATTATTATTTAACGAAGAAAAATGAAAACTTTAAAGCGCTTGTAAGGAGGAATTATGGCAAACGTAGAGGACGTAACCAGGTATGTTTTCCATTGTCAAGAAACCCCACTGGTTTATAGTTATGCATCACAAGTTTTCCTTTTTAAAACAGAAGGTATTTGTGATTATTCAGGTTGGAGTGAGTATATGAGGTCTCCCACAATGCTTCACTGCTGAATATGCAAATCATCCTCATTGTCCCTGGAAGCTAGCCACACCTCCAGAACCTCTGGAATGCATTGTGTCAGCTTGTTGATTGTGCAAGCCAGAATAATCCAACATGCAGGGCTGTGGAGTTGGAGTCGAGTCGGGTCAGTTTTGGGCACCCGGAGTTGGAGTCTGAGTCGTGGTTTCAGAAACTGAGGAGTCTGAGTCGGGAGTCGGAGTCGCATGATTTTTGTACAAAATCCACAGCCCTGTTAAGTATTAGACTAAGGAGTTGGAGTCGAGGAGTCGGAGCAATTTTGGGTACCCGGAGTCTGAGTTGGAGTCGTGGTTTCAGAAACTGAGGAGTCAGAGTCTGAGTTGGAGTCGGAAGATTTTTGTACCAACTCCGCAGCCTTCCAACATGCATACAGACTGTTTTGGACTGGTTTATCCTCATCAGTGCATGATGGCATGGGATTAATGTGGCTCTATGGAGTAGGACTTGAAACAACCAGTGAAACAGTCTGTATGCATGTTGGATTTAGTCATTTTTAAAGAGACTGTATAATTCTGCACTATTCCATTCACAAAGTCTTATCGGTTTTTCAACAACCAATCCTAGCATAAGCATGCAGCTTATTATTCGCTTCAGTATAACAGAGGGTACCTCAAGCATGCAGCTTATTATACGCTTCAGTATAACAGAGGGTACCTCAAGCATGCAGCTTATTATTTGCTTCAGTATAACAGAGGGTACCTCAAGCATGCAGCTTATTATTCGCTTCAGTATAACAGAGGGTACCTCAAGCATGCAGCTTATTATTCGCTTCAGTATAACAGAGGGTACCTCAAACATGCAGCTTGAGGTACCCTCTGTTATACTGAAGCGAATAAACGTGGTCTCTTATATCAGCTTGCCTGGAAGGGATGAGTCGGTCTTGTATTTCTTCTTAGTCTGTGTAATTTCATACTTTAGAAGAGAAAAAAAAAGTCTTTTGTCCTTTGTCTGCTGGTTACAGATGGTAAATTGAGATCTTCATGGGTCATTTTCCATTTCTTGTTCATAAAAAAACAAAACCTTAAGAATCCTTATTTATTGCAGTAAAGGGGTGAAAAAAGTAAAGTTACCGTAAGTCTGACTCATGTAGGGTTGCATGGATGCTGGTAGTTATGGTGAAATAGTTATAATATATTGTACCATGGACGTTTTTGTGCACGCATTTAGGTTTACTCTTGTGATATTTGGTATTGCTCTTATGATAATCTATGTTGAGTTGTTTCTATGATGTACAAGGTGGCTGGATAGTGTACTGGTTAAAGAGAACCCGAGGTGGGTTTCTGCAAGCAATTTTAGGACACGGGGCACATTCTGCATACAATCACCAGACTCTGTGTCCTTAAACTGTGCCCCCAGGCTCCCCCCTGTGCTCTGCTGCCCCCCCCCCCCTTATAAAAACCGCCAGGCTAGCGACACACAGATTGTCGTTAGTCGGCTGTTTACATCAGGGCTGTGGAGTTGGTACAAAAATCTTCCCACTACATCTCCGACTCTGGGTACCCAAAATGGCTCCGACACCTCAACTCCGACTCCTTAGTCTAATACTTACCAGGGCTGTGGATTTTGTACAAAAATCATCCGACTTGACTCCTCAGTTTATGAAATAACTGACTCAGACTCCAACTCTGACTCCGGGTATCCAAAATGACTCTGACTCCTCGACTCCGACTCCACAGCGCTGGTTTACATTCAGGCTGGCACTTACCGCAGCTCCCCCGCCTCCTGTATAGAGCAGTTCCCCGCCTGCGTCCTTTCCCTCCCCGCCTCCGTAAGCCGATTGGAGGAAGCTTACAGAGGCGGGGAGGGAAGCAGGCTGGGAGCTGCACTATACAGAAGGCGGGATGGGGGGCGGCTGTGAGTGGCAGCTTGAATGTAAACAGCCGACTAGCGATAATCTGTCGCTAGCCTGGTGTTTTTTATAAGGGGGACAGCAGCACAGGGGGCGGATGGGGCCACGGTATAAGGACACAGAGACTGGTAATAGTATGCAGAATGTGCCTCTGTGTCCTAATACTGCAGAAACCCACCTCGGGTTCTCTTTAGGGGCTCTGCTTCTAGCACAGAAAACCTGGGTTCCAATCTTGGCTCTTCCTATTCAATAAGCCAGTGCCTTTTCAGTAAGGAGTCCTTGGGCAAGACTCCCTAACGCTGCTACTGCCTACTGAGCTTGCCCTTGTGGCTGCAAGCTGCTCAAGTGCTTTGAGTCCGCCAGGATAAAACGTTATTTGTCTTGTCTTATTTTGGCCCAATGGTTATGAATGTGATGCTGTAAGCTTTTAACAAGAAATAAAATAAAATGAACTGCTTTAAGCTGGCTATACACTTATAGGATTCCTCCCAATGTTCCACAATGATCGATTCCTTTCTGAAAAAAAAAAAGAAATTCACAAAGAATGAATTCCTGTCAACACCAGTCCAGCAGGGAATCTATTAAAAAATCAATGTAACCGCAGTGCTGCTCTGTTTGATGCAGTGCAAAGCTAAGGGCTATCCATCTACCAATGCTCTCCCCAATCGGCCTAAATTCTCCATCCTGTTCGTTCCAAACTTTTGATCAATTTTTGTACAAAATAGCTAAAAATGTGATCAATCTAATGCTGGGCATACACGATGCGTTTCTGCTGCTCGATTCTCTGCTCAATCGATTTTGCCGCTCCATTCTCCACTCGATTCTCTTATCTTCCGCTCGTTTTTCTTATCTTTTTCTATTCACTTCTATGAGAAATTGAGCGGCGAAGCGATCGACCGGGAGATCGGACGTGTTGGAAATTCTCTATCGAGCCATCTATCTGCGGCAGAACGAACCGTGTATTCCCAGCATAATATTTTAAGGAATAGATTCCCAGCAGATTACTGAAATCTTTAAGGAATCTAATGAGAAAATCGATGTGAATGGGCACCTTCTAAACATTTTGTTTTACGTCGGCACAGCCTATTTTTCTGGCCCCAGAGGTTTGCTTTCTTTTTTTTATTTGATCTCTGATTTTTAGTCCACCTGTATTTCATTTTTTGGAAGACGAGGCTTTCTCTAAAAACAAAAAACAAATGGTATAGGTAGACTATAACTAATGCTTAGGGCTGAAAACTTTTTTCTGGGGAAAAGGGTGTAGAAAGCAAATGTGTATGATTTGTGCTCGGACTAGGCACTGTATCCACTCTCTTCTCTTTCCTTATCCAAAGCCCATAATGAGAGGGGACAGCCAGCCAAGCACATAGTTTCCAGTGTTTGGAAACGTGGCAGCATCTTGGTCACTGTGATTAATTACCATAATCACGGGACTGCTACTATTAGCTGTAAGTCCGATTCCCGAACGTCCTGCTGACGGCGGCATCGCTGGTCAGACCAAAGCTGTGGTGTTCAGATTTCAAAAAAATTATTGTACTACTTAAGGAGCTCAACTGAAAACAAAGTATAAAATATAGAAAGACCAAGAATAATAATAAAGTATATGCTGTGCTTTCCACCAAATGTATTTACTCCTTGTAAATAACATGCACAGACTCACTCAGGGTACATTACAATAAAAAAATAAAGCCTAACTTCTATATTCCATACACGTTATTTTCAAATAATAATGTGAAGAATATGGCCGCCACCATGTAGGGAAACAAAGACAAAATGGGGAGAAAAGTTTCTCCTATCCATTAATTTGATGCTTTCAAATATGTCGCCCTCCTAGAAAGTTCGATTTTTAACTGTGCAGTAGGCAAATGAGTGTCCTGGACACTATAGTTCCCCGTTCGCTACTAGTGTCTGATTCCCAGCACTTCGGTAGGGGCCGGGGCCCACAAGATGGCACGATCGCTAAACTTTTTGTGTAGCGATTTTAGCAGCGTTTTTCAGAGTGTTTTCTGGTGATTAGCAGAGCTGTGGAGTCGGTACAAAAATCATCCGATTCAGACTCCTCAGTTTTATGAAACCTCCGACTCCAGGTACTTTAAGATTACTCCGACTCCTTAGTCTAATACTTACCAGGGCTGTGGAGTCAGTACAAAAATCATCCGATTCAGACTCCTCAGTTTTATGAAACCTCCGACTCCAGGTACTCAAAATTACTCGGACTCTACTTCACAGCCACACTGGTTATAAGCACTTTTGAATTTAATACTAGCAATTTGCACAGTGGTTGGGGCTCCCTTTATTTATTTTTTTCATTCTGGGTAGTAAAATCACTGCAAAATCGCTGTGTACAATGCTTGAAAAGCAATTTTTCTTAGAGCTAGATACCAGGGAATACTCCCTATACTAACTTGGTTTGAAGGGAACCTAAACTGAGACTGATATGGATTTTTCCTTTTAAAATAATACCAGCTGCCTGACTCTCCTACTGATCCTGTGTCTCTAATTCTTTTAGCCACAGCCCCTGAACAAGCATGCAGATCAGGTGCTCTGACTGAAGTCAGACTGGATTAGCTGCTTGCTTGTTTCAGGTGCGTGACTCGGCCTCTACTGCAGCTAGAGATTAGCAGGACTGCCAGGCAACTGGTATTGTTTAAAAGGAAATGTACATATCCTTCACAGTTTAGGTTCCCTTTAAAGCGGTATTGTCACCATAAAAATCAAATTTCAACAGCAACTGGTCTGAGTGTATTAAGTTATAAAGATGCTAATCCTGCAATCAAAACTTACAAAACTTTTTCTGCTGTTATGATTTGGAGTTATCACATACTTACTTACATACATACATACATACTTACATACATAGGAGCACGGGCCCTTTAATAGCCATTGCCATTCAGTTGCATGCTGGGGGTTCTTTTTATCTATAATATATTCCTCCTCTTCCATTTATTTCCCTGCCCAGCTGCTTATCAGAAACACCCTCTTCTCACTTGTGTTTACAAGCAAGGCTGAGGTGACTCAGCGATTAGAGGAGTAAATAAAAGTAAGTAAAAAAGACAGTGCAGTTCCTAGTATACACCTCAGTGGGAGTGTCTGAAGACTCTAGGAGGAGGGCAGCTAATGAATACACGAGCGAGAGAAGGTGGGGGGGGGGGCTAATCAAGAGTCAGGGAGGATATGTCAGCATTAGCTTTGCAAAATGCCCACTGCCTAGAATAGGATTTTCTGCTTTTCCTTTATAAAATTCACAGGAATCAGGTGGATAGCACAATACATCTGTTATGGGCAGCACGGTGGCGTAGTGGTTAGCTCTCTCGCCTTGCAGCGCTGGGTCCCTGGTTCGAATCCCAGCCAGGGCACTATCTGCAGAGAGTTTGTATGTTCTATCCATGTCTGTGTGGGTTTCCTCCGGGCACTCAGATTTCCTCCCACATTCCAAAAACATACGGATAAGTTAATTGGCTCCCCCTAAAATTGGCCCTAGACTACAGTACTTACACTACATAATATACATAATATAGACATATGGCAATTGTAGGGAGTAGATTGTGAGCTTCTTTGAGGGACAGTTAGTGACAAGATATATATATATATATATATATATATATATATATATATATATATATATATATATATATATATATATATATATACACACTGTACAGCGCTGTGTAATATGTCGGCGCTATATAAATACTAAATAATAATAATAATATGCAAGTAGAACTAGTATTTACTTATATATGTGTTTTTTATTTCTAGGTTAGCATGGGTGTCGCTTGTTCTTTAAGTAACTTACAGCACTGACTAGAAGTACAGTTAGTGCTCTATATGGAATGGGGTTTAGTTTCATTAGTTTATCCACACTACAGGACCTCTTTAAATGCAGATAGGGAAATTCTTGTATAGCAACTGTTATTATTCAGCTAATGCTGCAGTTCAGCTTCATGTACTGTAAGTGATAATTGCATCTAGCCCAGTAAGGAAAATGTGCAGTGACAGAAGACTCCCCCCCCCCTCCTCCTCCTGAAATAATGGCTGGGTGCTCTGTGTTCAGAAGGCTGCGTAAAGTCGTCTCCTCGTTTGTTTTTCTGCAGCAGGTGGCACGGCCCTACGATATGACTAAACAGAATCTTGCCCTGCTGCTGTTGCAGCCAATCAAGCTGAGCTGAGAGAGGATTACCTCGAGTAACCCTTGCGAGATTAGTTGCTTGCATGTGAGATGGACAACTCTTCTGTAGGCAGCTTAAGTGGCAGAATGACACAATTTCCTGGAATAAACATGCTGCCGGGTCAGGCAACTTTCGTAGGAAGGATAGTGGTGCTTGTACAGTTGGGCGCCTCCGTGCATGCGTTCCTTTTGCAATCCAGCTACAGCCAAAGCTTGACCTTCTGCAAAGGTGGCAGAGACGCCTGCACATGAACAGATGAGACTACAGGTGCGTGTGGGCACAGCACGGGCGGGGGCTTGCTGTTCAGCTCTCTCTGATATTTACAAGGGCGGATTCTGCCTGTGACAGATCTTGTGAAGAAGCCAAGGATAAACTCTGCACGTTTGTGCTGTGACACAGCCTTACACCGAGCAGCTGTCAGAGGGTGATCTGGGGAAGCAGGTGATCCTGGAGCGTTGCAGGGAGGAAGGAGGGGGGGGGGGGATGTGGGGGAGTAATCAGCTTTAAAACATTGCGTATCCTGTGTATTGAATAAGCATCTAGGTCAGGACATCAGACCCAAACTCTTATCCCAGTAGACTTGTTGGCCTCGTTTGCATTTGCCCGTGGCCTGACAGGTAACCGTTTCAGAGACCACGTGCATTGCATAAGTATAAAAAGCTATAACCTATTGAATGAAAACGTAAGTGGAAATTGTAGGATTTTTTATTCTGATATTTGAATTCAGAATAATTCAGAATAATTCCAATTGAAAATAGATGTACATGGTATATGGGCAGAGAGCGTTCTCGTGGTATATGGGCAGAGACCGTTCTCGTGGTATATGGGCAGAGACCGTTCTCGTGGTATATGGGCAGAATAAATCGGTCACATTTTGGGGGGGGGGGGGGAAAGTCACTGCGTCTTATAGTACAAATGCAGGAAGGTCCTGACTTGTAAGTACCTCCAACCCACTGCAATGTTGGGAACTCCCTGTAATGTGCCCATGCAGAGGAGGACACAAGGGGGACACAAAGGGGCCTATAGTAGGGCACACGGAGGACAGAGGGGAACACATGAGGGAGACACAAGAGGTACAAAAGCAGTATAATCCACAAGATGTCCCTGCACCATGGAGGCACAAGGTTTAGTATATTTTTCCCCTGGTTTTGTCCTCTAAATCTAGGAGCGTCTTATAGTCTGAAAAATACGGTAGGTCAATTCAACAAAAATGTTTGGAGATGCTCTAACTTAGTCTTCAATCCACCCAAATTTGGCCCTCATTGAAATTGTTTATATAAAGAGACACTGTAAGGAAAAAGTGCCTCTATGGGGTACTTGCCTCAGGAGGGGGAAGCCTCTGGATCCTAATGAGGATTCCCCTGTCCTCTTTATCCTTGTAGTTCCAGCGCTGTCAGCGCTGAAAATCTGCCACCAAAAATCACCTGAAAATTGGTGGGCGGGGCAGGCACAGTAGGTGCTTTAGCGCGCGGCAATATTTACTTTAGCGCTTACAATATACGCGCTCCTGCTCAGAAGCAGTACAAGCTTCCCCTCGGGCTCCGGCAGTAATACCCGAGCCCGATTGGGTCCGCTGTACTGCTCAGGCACAGGTGGCTTGACTGCTCAGTAGAGCGGACCCGATCGGACCTCGGCTAATTCTGCCGGAGCTCAAGGGGAAGCTTGTACTGCGCCTGCGCAGGAGTACAGATGGGTAAATATTGCTGCATGCTGTTCGGGGGATGCCGACGCTGGATCCCTATGGCTGAAAAGGACAGGGAAGCCTCAGTAGGACCCAGAGGCTTCCACCTCCAGAGGTAACTACCCCCCACAGGGGCTCTTTATTTCATACAGGATTAGTTTAAATTTAGCAACCATACTTGCTGCCAAATATCATAAATCTGGCTCCGGCTATTGACAGCAGCCAAAATTCTTTAACATGCTAATTTGTGAACCAGCGTTTACGAGCACCCAGATTAGTCACTGAGCCCCGCTATAGCCATAGTTCACAACGGCCAAAACATCGGTGCTGCGCCAAAATTAGCTGTCTTGACTGCTACGCATACACTGACAAGTTTGCTTTAATGCAGCTGTTATTTGAAGCTGCGGTGTACGTTGTAGTTTGGTAAATGTCTCCAATACACAGAGAAGCACAAGGCACAGCCTACTATTAAGGGTAATATTCTGGGATACTGTTATACTATGCCTGTGTTTATATTAGCAACTTGGCAAGCAGCACAGTTTTCCTTGTTAGAAATGTGCTTACTGTGCGAGAGCCATTCACGTGGTCTGCTGGCCGGATGATCCGCGAATTGACCTTTTTCTCCAGCCAGATCTCTATTGCATCACCATCAAGTTATGTCCGGAGGATCACTTTTCATTTCACACTTTACAGGTGTTTGCTTAGGAGCAGGGTTATGCAGTGTGACAGTATGTTGCACTTTGCTCAGTGAAGGGTTATGCAGTGTGACAGTATGCTACCACTGTTTGCTCAGTGAAGGGTTATGCAGTGTGACATTATGTTGCACTTTGCTCAGTGAAGGGTTATGCAGTGTGACAGTATGCTACCACTATATGCTCAGTGAAGGGTTATGCAGTGTGACAGTATGCTGCCACTGTTTTCTCAGTGATGGGTTACGCAGTGTGACAGTATGCTACCACTATATGCTCAATGAAGGGTTATGCAGTGTGACAGTATGCTGCCACTGTTTGCTCAGTGAAGGGTTATGCAGTGCGACAGTATGCTGCCACTATTTGCTCAATGAATGGTTATGCAGTGCGACAGTATGCTGCCACTGTTTGCTCAATGAAGGGTTATTCAGTGTGACAGTATGCTACCACTATTTGCTCAATGAAGGGTTATGCAGTGTGACAGCATGCTACCACTATTTGCTCAGTGAAGGGTTATGCAGTGTGACAGCATGCTACCACTATTTGCTCAATGAAGGGTTATGCAGTGTGACAGTATGCTACCACTGTTTGCTCAGTGAAGGGTTATGCAGTGTGACAACATGCTACCACTATTTGCTCAATGAAGGGTTATGCGGTGTGACAGTATGCTACCACTATTTGCTCAATGAAGGGTTATGCAGTGCGACAGTATGCTGCCACGATTTGCTCAATGAATGGTTATGCAGTGCGACAGTATGCTGCCACTGTTTGCTCAATGAAGGGTTATGCAGTGTGACAGTATGCTACCACTATTTGCTCAATGAAGGGTTATGCAGTGTGACAGTATGCTACCACTGTTTGCTCAGTGAAGGGTTATGCAGTGTGACAGCATGCTACCACTATTTGCTCAATGAAGGGTTATGCAGTGTGACAGTATGCTACCACTGTTTGCTCAGTGAAGGGTTATGCAGTGTGACAACATGCTACCACTATTTGCTCAATGAAGGGTTATGCGGTGTGACAGTATGCTACCACTATTTGCTCAATGAAGGGTTATGCAGTGCGACAGCATGCTACCACTATTTGCTCAATGAAGGGTTATGCAGTGTGACAGTATGCTACCACTATTTGCTCAATGAAGGGTTATGCAGTGTGACAGTATGCTGCCACTGTTTGCTCAGTGAAGGGTTATGCAGTGCGACAGTATGCTGCCACTATTTGCTCAATGAAGGGTTATGCAGTGCGACAGTATGCTGCCACTGTTTGCTCAGTGAAGGGTTATGCAGTGTGACAACATGCTACCACTATTTGCTCAATGAAGGGTTATGCAGTGTGACAGTATGCTACCACTATTTGCTCAATGAAGGGTTATGCAGTGCGACAGCATGCTACCACTATTTGCTCAATGAAGGGTTATGCAGTGTGACAGTATGCTACCACTATTTGCTCAATGAAGGGTTATGCAATGTGACAGTATGCTACCACTATTTGCTCAATGAAGGGTTATGCAGTGTGACAGCATGCTACCACTGTTTGCTCAGTTAAGGGTTATGCAGTGTGACAGTATCCTGCCACTGTTTGCTCAGTGAAGGGTTATGCAGTGTGACAGTATGCTACCACTATTTGCTCAATGAAGGGTTATGCAGTGGGACAGTATGCTGCCACTGATTGCTCAGTGAAGGGTTATGCAGTGTGACAGTATGCTGCCACTGTTTGCTCAGTGAAGGGTTATGCAGTGCGACAGTATGCTGCCACTATTTGTTCAATGAAGGGTTATGCAGTGCGACAGTATGCTGCCACGGTTTGCTCAATGAAGGGTTATGCAATGTGACAGTATGCTACCACTATTTCCTCAATGACGGGTTATGCAGTGTGACAGTATGCTGCCATTGTTTGCTCAATGAATGGTTATGCAGTGTGACAGTATGCTACCACTATTTGCTCAATGAATGGTTATGCAGTGTGACAGTATGCTACCACTGATTGCTCATTGAATGGTTATGCAGTGTGACAGTATCCTGACACTGTTTGCTCAGTGAAGGGTTATGCAGTTTGACAGTATGCTACCACTGTTTGCTCAATTAATGATTATGCAGTGTGACAGTATGCTGCCACTGTTTGCTCAGTGAATGGTTATGCAGTGTGACAGTATGCTGCCACTGTTTGCTCAATGAACGGTTATGCAGTGTGACAGTATGCTACCACTATTTGCTCAATGAAGGGTTATGCAGTGTGACAGTATGCTGCCACTGTTTGCTCAATGAAGGGTTATGCAGTGCGACAGTATGCTGCCACTGTTTGCTCAGTGAAGGGTTATGCAGTGTGACAACATGCTACCACTATTTGCTCAATGAAGGGTTATGCAGTGTGACAGTATGCTACCACTATTTGCTCAATGAAGGGTTATGCAGTGCGACAGCATGCTACCACTATTTGCTCAATGAAGGGTTATGCAGTGTGACAGTATGCTACCACTATTTGCTCAATGAAGGGTTATGCAATGTGACAGTATGCTACCACTATTTGCTCAATGAAGGGTTATGCAGTGTGACAGCATGCTACCACTGTTTGCTCAGTTAAGGGTTATGCAGTGTGACAGTATCCTGCCACTGTTTGCTCAGTGAAGGGTTATGCAGTGTGACAGTATGCTACCACTATTTGCTCAATGAAGGGTTATGCAGTGGGACAGTATGCTGCCACTGATTGCTCAGTGAAGGGTTATGCAGTGTGACAGTATGCTGCCACTGTTTGCTCAGTGAAGGGTTATGCAGTGCGACAGTATGCTGCCACTATTTGTTCAATGAAGGGTTATGCAGTGCGACAGTATGCTGCCACGGTTTGCTCAATGAAGGGTTATGCAATGTGACAGTATGCTACCACTATTTCCTCAATGACGGGTTATGCAGTGTGACAGTATGCTGCCATTGTTTGCTCAATGAAGGGTTATGCAGTGTGACAGTATGCTACCACTATTTGCTCAATGAATGGTTATGCAGTGTGACAGTATGCTACCACTGATTGCTCATTGAATGGTTATGCAGTGTGACAGTATCCTGCCACTGTTTGCTCAGTGAAGGGTTATGCAGTTTGACAGTATGCTACCACTGTTTGCTCAATGAATGATTATGCAGTGTGACAGTATGCTGCCACTGTTTGCTCAGTGAATGGTTATGCAGTGTGACAGTATGCTGCCACTGTTTGCTCAATGAACGGTTATGCAGTGTGACAGTATGCTGCCGCTTTTTGCTCAGTGAAGGGTTATGCAGTGTGACAGTATGCTACCACTATTTGCTCAATAAAGGGTTATGCAGTGTGACCGTATGCTGCCACTGTTTGCTCAGTGACGGGTTATGCAGTGTGACAGTATGCTGCCGCTTTTTGCTCAGTGAAGGGTTATGCAGTGTGACAGTATGCCACTACTGTTTGCTTAGTGAATGGTTATGCAGTGTGACAGTATGCTGCCACTGTTTGCTCAGTGAATGGTTATGCAGTGTGACAGTATGCTGCCACTGTTTGCTCAATGAACGGTTATGCAGTGTGACAGTATGCTGCCGCTTTTTGCTCAGTGAAGGGTTATGCAGTGTGACAGTATGCTACCACTATTTGCTCAATAAAGGGTTATGCAGTGTGACCGTATGCTGCCACTGTTTGCTCAGTGAAGGGTTATGCAGTGTGACAGTATGCTGCCGCTTTTTGCTCAGTGAAGGGTTATGCAGTGTGACAGTATGCCACTACTGTTTGCTTAGTGAATGGTTATGCAGTGTGACAGTATGCTGCCACTGTTTGCTCAGTGAATGGTTATGCAGTGTGACAGTATGCTGCCACTGTTTGCTCAATGAACGGTTATGCAGTGTGACAGTATGCTGCCGCTTTTTGCTCAGTGAAGGGTTATGCAGTGTGACAGTATGCTGCTGCTGTTTGCTCAGTGAAGGGTTATGCAGTGTGACAGTATGCCACTACTGTTTGCTTAGTGAATGGTTATGCAGTGTGACAGTATGCTGCCACTGTTTGCTCAATGAAGGGTTATGCAGTGTGACGGTGTGCTGCTGCTGTTTGCTCAATGAAGGGTTATGAAGTGTGACAGTACAAGGGTCATCTTAAACGCAACAGCTGTTTTCATTTAAACATCGCTGTGTTGTATTAATGAGGAAATAATTTTTAGACACACTATATTATTTCTCTACATTATCAACTCTTTTTATGCATTTATTTCTTACAAGGTTCTAAATCACATTGTAGTAGCATTGCAATCCTCCCCTATGAGTTTTGGGGGTACGGGGGGAGCAGGTCACAATCATGTTAATGTTGCTGAACAAACAGTTACAGGTAGTTCTGCAGTTGTGACAAGCAGAGCATGTAGAGAATACCTGACAGATGCAAGTTAAAGGACAACTAAAGTAAGAAGATGTAGGCTGCCATATTTATTTTCTTTTTAAAAAAGACCAGTTGCCTGGCAGCCCTGTTGGTCTGTTTGGCTGCAATAGTGTCTGAATCACCAGAAACAAGCTTGCAGCTAATCTTGTCAGATCTGACAATGTCAGAAACACCTGATCTGCTGCATGCTTGTTCAGGGTCTATGGCTAAAAGTATTAGAGGCAGAGGATCAGCAGGATAGCCAGGCAACTGGTATTGTTTAAAAGAAAATACATATGGCAGTCTCCATCTTTCTCACTTCAGTTGTACTTTAAATTACACAGACCGAGCACCTAGCATGGTAGATAAAAACGAATGGATCTTGTATATTGCCACTGTTTGCTTAATGAGGAGGTTATGCAGGGTGTAAATACATTACCACTGAGGGCCTATTACAGCTGTGGAATTTGAAAACATATTGCCATTCCATAATTTATCTCTACTTAAATCTCAACATCTGAAATGAATGAATATTAAAGACTTGCATAGCTTTCAGTTTTCAGCATGCCAAGGAAGGTAAATGTAATTTTCTGATTTGGTTGAGAGGGCTAGAACTTTATTACTCCTGGGGAAGGATCTCTGCAAAATAGAAATTCATTTGGATGTGGTGTACTGTCACCACCTGCTGGCAGGTAGATGAATATACAGGAAATGTAGCACCTTGCTTCTTTTTTCCACGTTCACCATTCCACAGTGCAGGCAGATGCTTCTTGCAGGGCTGTGAAGTCTGCACAAAAATCTTCCGACTCCTTAGTTTATGAAACCTCCGACTCCATGTACCCAAAATGGCTCAGACTCCTCGACTCAGACTCCTTAGTCTAATACTTACCAGGGCTGTGGATTTGGTACTCAAATACTCAGACTCCTCAGTTTATGAAACCACCAACTCTGACTCCAGGTACCCAAAATTGCTCCAACTCCTCGACTCCGACTCCTCAGCCCTGGTTTCTTGTTCCATTAGGTTTTTGTATGTTCTCCTCTGAGGTTCCTTACAGCCCTAGAGCAATTTTGTGTTTTTATATCCATTGTATAAGGTCACATAATAAAATGAAATGTATACGTTATTTTTCCACGACTGTTCATCTTTTGAAATATAAAAACAATCCGTCTACCTGTTGTAGCAGTCTGAACCAGCAGTGCTCCTATCACATGTAAACCACAGTGACCTCATCCATGTAACATTCTTAATCACAGCCAACGCTGACAATCACTGACAGCCTATCCACCTCAACTGTAGTCTAATGGTGCCCATACAGCTAGCAATTGTGCCTCCCAATCCACTATCTGATTTGATAATTTTATTGAATCGAATAAAAATCTTTGCTGCAACATGTCAATTCATTTAATGCTTTGATCGAACATGCTGGACAATAATTTCAGTCACGTGTTGCTGATCGAGTGCGTGCTGGTAACTGTGTGATATCGCGACAGCCAATGTATGTGATGGTCCTCTTAAAGAGGCACTGAAGCGGAAAAAATATGATATAATGAATTGGTTGTGTACTATGAATAATTACTAGAAGATTAGCAGCAAAGAAAATATTCTCATATTTTTATTTTCAGGTATATGGTGTTTTTTCTAACATTGCATCATTCTCTAATATCTGCAGATTACACAATACTCAGCACGCAAAATGATTCTTTCAGAGCAGTCTGTGAACTAATGACCTCTCCTCTGGCAGAGAAAAAGTAAACAGTTGAGATAATAAGTCAGAAGGCAGCCCTCTCCACGACTTTTGAAAGTCGTAGAAATGAATGGCTTTTTTGCATAGAGATAACTGGAGTTTCTTAACTCTTCCTGTACTGGAAACAATTAGACTGATGTATCTGATTCTTAAAGAAAACCTGAACTGAAAATTAAGTCAAAATAAGCATACACAAGTCATATTTACCTTTCATGTAGTCTACTCCTCAGTGTCTTTCTCCTGTCCCGCGTCCTGTTTGTTCACTGTGATCAAGGGAATTTTCCGTCCTCCATTTTGAAAAAGGCCATTACCCATAACCGCTTTCTGGTCAGCACACAGTTAAACTGTAACATCGCCCACTTGAGCCATCGGGAAACATGGGCATTAACTGGTACATCAGTTTTCCTCTCAGCTATAACTGACAGCAACTGATATTTTATTGACAGCAACTGATATATTTCAGATCTGACAAAATATTGTCAGAACTGGAAGGGATTGTCAGAAGAAAATGGTGAGCTTCTGAAAGGAACTGATGGCAAGGTAACTATGTAATGTTTATTTGAAGTTACCTCATGTGTTTATTTTAAATATTTTTACTCAGTACAGGTTCTCTTTAATGTTTTATTTCTTAGCTGTACTACACATACAAATCATAATATCATAATTTTTTTTCGCTTCAGTGTCTCTTTAAGCAGGGCTGTGGAGTTGGAGTCTGAGTCGAGGAGTCTGGGCAATATTTGGGTACCTGAAGCCGGATTTGGAGTCTGAGTCGGCGGTTTCATAAACTGAGTTGTTGGAGTTGGATGATTTTTGTATCCACTTCATAGCCATGCAAGGGCTGTGGAGCAGAAGTCTGAGTCAAGGAGTCTGAGCCATTTTGGGTACCTGGAGTCAGATTTGGAGTCTGAGTCGGATGAATTTTGTACAGACTCCATAGCCCTGCTTTTTAAGTATTAAATATCTGAACACGTATGCTCTAAAAATTCTCATGCGTTCCAGCCACTTCTCTGCTGTACCACATTGCATCGCACGTGTGGCTGGGTACAGCACTCGCAGGAATGCCAGACACAGGGGTGACAGCTGTCGAGTGGCCGGGAGTCACACCTGTGTACAGATGTAAATTTTGGGGTGGGGGGTTTGTGTTGATTACATTTAATAGGAAGTCAGCGGAGGTGGCGTCGCTAGGCTGATTACTGATCGATTTAATGCCAAAATCAGTCTGCAGTATATAGGCAGGTAACAGATCTCTCTCAGATCAGATTGAATCAGAGAGAGATCTGTTTTATGGTCGATCTGCCCATACATTGCAAGGTGTATGGTCACCTTAAGAGTAACTTTGATTTATTTTGTTAAGTTTACACAGACTTTTGGACCATTAAATATTTTGGACGTTGCATGACAATTGTCTACTTGTTCAACAGCAACAGATAACACGGCCTTCCCAAGAAGAAAAGGAAATTGAGAAAACGGAGGAGGATAAAGTAGAGAAGAATGAGAAAAAGGAAGAGGAAAGAAGAGAAGAGGAGGAAAAAGAGATCAAGGAAGATTTTAGGTAAGCTGCTTTTAGTAGTTTGCCGTTCCATGTAGTGCACTATGATTGCACCATAGGGAATTGTGCCGTGGCATCAGGCGATGCTTCCTTCTAATGTTCTGTGAATGAATTGTCCAAACTTCATTTTGTTACAGATGAAACCCCTTGAAAAGCTCGGATCAGATAGATTTTAAATAAACATAATCTATTCATTAAACCTTACATATGAGTATATATACACAAATAAACCTATGGTTAAACTGGCACCCTAGCTGAGACTCTCTGTTCTTTAGGAGATGGAACGGCAGGAGAAAGTAGAGGAGAATTATTTTCATCTTGGGAAGGAGCTTTCTCTGAACTTTTCTGGAGAGTAAGCCCCAGTGCTATAAGCAGATCTCCAGCATCTGCAGGATCAGATATGACATGGTAGACACCATCTTGCACAACAATTAGCTTAAAGGGGTATCCCAATCTATATAAAATACCTTTTGTCCCGGAGAAGTGTGGTGACCGGGCGAAGCTTACGGCGTTTCGCCAAGGTAATGGGAGATATGTCGCTCAAAATTAGAATTTTTGTGTCCAAGAAGAAATATGATTGCAGATTTCTGGTAGCCACTGTGATGATTTCCTTCACCTCATAATAATGAGACCGCACTATTATATCTTTCAGTAGTGGGGCACCAGCAGGTCTTGGGCCTAGTGAGCCCTATCTAACCTCCACATTTCCTTCGGCGTCTCCGGGGAGAGAGAAATACAGAGATCAGTTACATACTGTTTAATGTCCTGCGGGTGGACCAAGTCAGGGACCCATCTGTCTCAAATTCTGCCTCCTTTCACGATTCTCCTGGTCCTCCATCGAACGTTGAAGTGTGGAAACAGTCCATCAGCCTGTTGTTTTCTGCCTCCAAGAAATCGCAACACTGCTGAAGTGACGTCCCCTCTTTCTCCAAGATGGAGGTGCCGGAAAGAACCGAAGTGACATCGGCTTTTAATTCCGCAAAAGCGGCTGTAATCGTTTCTTTCACCGTCTTAGATAACTTATCATGAAGGTCCGCCAGACATCCCTCCAACACTCCTTTTGTAATGTAGCCCGAAACAGGATCAGTCTGTATGTCCTTAGACGCCATCTTAGCGCAGGATTGTGGATCAGGCCTCACAAGGAATCGATCGAGAGTGTTAACTTTGTTTTTTCCCTTTTGCCCATAAATCAGTAGCGGACCACTTCTCCAGTCGGGTGCTGCTTACTCTGGGTGCCAGCAGTATAGATTAAGACGTTTAGATCCCAGCCTGTATACGGAGCGCCATCTTGCATGCGCCCCATTGGTAGTGAATTTTTGCCTTTTTTTTTTTAATTTAAAATGCACAGTGTTGGTAGTTGTCTTTTTGAGAAACATTGAGTGAAATGTGAACTAGAGTGTTAAGACCCCTGGAAAATTGAAAAAAAAGTTGGGAAAGTGCTCCATGTCCCCTTCAATTTACATCTAAACCTTTATCTTAGACGGGGTTACACCAAGAACCTTTTCACCCCATTTTTTTTTTTTTTTACTTCTTTCATGAAGTTTAAATGGTTCTCTTGTCGTCCTGACTTTATTACATGTCTCTATAACTGCAGGGAGACCATCAAAGAAAAAATGGAAACAGTGGTGGAAGAGATTGAGGAAAGAGAACAGTCTACTCCTAAGGGACGCAAAACCGCAAATAGCCAAGGTCGACGCAAGGGGCGAATCACACGATCTATGGCAAGTGAGGCCGCTGCAGCAAATGCACCTACCTCAACTGTTCCTTCCTCTGCAGCCAATGCTCCTCCTCCTCCACCCCCAGCACCGCCCCCGGCTCCTCCCACTCCTGTGTCTGCTCCGTCAGAAGACCCTCCAGAACCACCTCAAGCACCAACGCAAGAGCAAGGTACGTACAAGCGTAACATCACTTTTACACTTGTTTGCATTGCAGTGCCCAGATGCATTGTGAGCGTTGAAGTAAATCAAGGATCTCTCATTTTTGATGACCCAGAAATATAGCCCATAGCCGTATAAACTGAGCATGTGTCAAAAAGTGTGAAATCAGAGGTTACCTTTAGTAACCATTGCATCATAACTCATTTTTTTGTTGCAGAGCTATTTCTAGGAGAATATTATGGAAATTACTGTTGCTAAGCTTGTCAGGGTTCCTCTCAATTGACTTGAAGGTACATCTCATGTATTGGTACTCAGTGTGATGGCTTCACTGACCAGTAGGGGAGCTCTGGAGCTCAGCTCTGTTTACTTTTAGTGCCATGTTGCCTTATTACATTTGTCCTAGTGCCAATGACTGGTTATTAAAACATGTCTCAGGGAAGGTAACCACCGAATATATAGCTTTTAATCATATGCTCTGTCCCTGTTACCTGGGTTTTCTCCAGTCTACTTCAAGTGTGTTTCAAAATAACCAAAATGGGACCTAATCAATAATGCAGTGTACATGCATCATCAAAAGTAAAAGTAGATCACAGGCAAAGCACCAACTCCATGCACTTAGGGATATATTAGATCAGCATAAAGGCATACATGTGTAGGAGGTACAAACACCGGCCTTACAGCTGTTTCGCGGGGCTTCTGCTTCCTCAGTCAATAAGGACACCTATTGGTCTCTGAGGAAGTGGCAGCCCCATGAAACAGCTGTAAGGCCAGTGTTTGTACCCCCTACACATGTATGCCTTTATGCTGATCTAATATATCCCTAAGTGCATGGAGTTGGTGCTTCGCCTGTGATCTACTTTTACTTTTGACGAATCTACTGCGGAAGCACATGCAGAGGTGGGATCAGCTGTTACCTTTGCTGGCCATTGTCTGGTGCCGACTTTCACTTCTACTTATACCTTCTACATGAATCATCAATTTGATGCCATTTTGAAGATCCAGCCAGGTCTTCTACAGTAAGTACAGTATAAGCTGCCATGCTTCTATCTACTGATGGTAAACAAGCTGCAATATTTTAAAGATTTCCGCTGAAATGATTTGCTTTTAAAGGGGGTCTGAAATTATGAAAAATGTTTTACATAAAATATATTAAGCAAACCTCCCCTGAAGGAGGTTCGATGATGGTGTGGGCTGTTGGCGGATGACAAGCATTGCTTGCTGGTGGGGGAGCTGCTCTCTAGCCTGGCCGGGAGAGGTACTCCTATTGAAGGATTACATTTCCCAGCATGCACGGTGGTGGCCAGGAATGCTTCAAACTCATACCTCCCAACTTTTTGAGATGAGAAAAAGGGACACTTAAGCCATGCCCTGGCCACGCCCTCACCACGCCTCTAGTCACGGACACCATAAAGATTTCATAAGAAACATATGTTGTATTATAATTCAAACCACCCTGGTCCTTTCTATCCTGGTTCATTTTCCTTCATAGTAACATTTAAAAATTAGTAATATATCAATTTAATGGTTGGGAATAAAGTTTAGAGTCAATCAAACACATTTTTAGTATAGAAATATATATATTTACATAGAGGGACAAAGTCCTAAAAGAGGGACAAATGAGGAGGAAAAAGGGACAGAGGGACAGGGCTCCCAAAGAGGGACTGTCCCTCCGAAAAAGGGACAGTTGGGAGCTATGCAAACTGCTTTGGCTCTGGATCGAGAAGACTGCAAAGCACATGCAAATGTGGGAAAACTCTGCTCCTCCTCAAACACCCCCCCTTCCTTAGGGGGAGGTTTGTTTTATATATTTTGTGAAAACTCTGCTAGGATCTAAACTGGACTGTCTAAGCTTATTAGCATTTTTTGTTAAAGTGCTGCTAATACCTGCTTAAACTAAAGCTGTGTATACTGGCTGCTCCTGGCTTATTTTAATAATGTAAAAATTGGTTAAAAAAAAAAAGCTTGTATTTTGAAAAGATGGAGACAAACTCAGGTATACAAGTGCATTGCATTATTGAGTTATTTTATACACCCTTGAATAGAAGTACACACACTGTCTGGTGGCGTGGCCTTGTGTCTGTGTCTCCAGTCACTGATATGGGGAAACAGGCAGGTTTCATGTCCTGTTCAGCTGATGGTTTCCCTTGAGAGGTGTGGTGTCTGTCGCATTCCCAGGCTTCACTTCACCACAAGAATGACCTGGCTTAGATGTGTGCTCCTGTACAAGCTGCTGTGAGAGGCCTAGGGGCTGCACAACTTACCGGCCTCTTATGTCTGTTTTAAGGAGTGCTGAGCATTTACTTAAAGGAATACTGTCATGAAAATCTTAAAATTTTAAATGTATATAAATATATACAGATAATGTTTCTTGCAGAGTAAAATGAGCCATAGATTACTTTTCTCCTATGTTGCTGTCCGCTACAGTAAGTAGTAGAAATCTAACAGAACCAACAGGTTTTGGACTAACCACTCTTCTCATGTGGGATTCTCAGGGTTTTCTTTATTTTCAAAAGCACTTAGTGAATGGCAGTTGCTCTGTCCAAATGCCAAAAAAGTGTGCAGGGAGGCTGACCAGCATCTTTGTATAAATCTTTTTTAAAGAGTGTCTTTATAAAGAATAAAAGCCATGCTGAGAATCCCCTATAGAAAGATGGACTAGCCTAAAACCTGTCACTTCTGTCAGATTTCTACTACCTACTGTAAGTGACAGCAACATAGGAGAAAAGTAATTTATGGCTTATTTTACTCTGGAAGAAACATACTGATTGTTTCTATGTTTTTACATGTATTTTCCATTTTTCCATTTTTGCGACAGTGGTGCTTTAAATGCCACTTTGGGAGACCGGAAGGCCCCTTTTCCACCTGCAGCATTTTGCAATCCGAAGCGAAATGCAAATCGCTAGGCATTTAGTTGATGGAAACTGTGGGGGATGTTTCCATTAGTAAGCTGAGTTTTCAACACGATTTTTCCCGAATGCAATAGTCATGCCCTGCTGCCTTTTATCGTGCTCAAACTCCCAGAGTTTATATAGAAGAGCAGGAAAAATCACACAGCATTCACACTGCTATTTTTACATGTTTCGGTAATTCAAAATATATTCTCGCATGTTTTTTTTTTCCCCCCTCCAGCTGCAAATCGCTAATGCACGACAACTGCACCATACAGACAGCAAAATCACGGAAAATAGAAATGTTATCGCATTGATTGTGATCACGTTTCTTAGTGGAAAAAGACCCTATTCCCCTGGGAAAACTGCATGGTTACAATGGCCTTAATTCACTAAGCTTTATCAAACACTTTATCAAACGTTTGAAAATTAACCTCATGGGTAAAATCTTATTTTGAATTCACTATGGTGTTATAGATTTATCAAATGTTTTATCAATAAAACGTTCAATAGATCTATAACACCTTAGTCAATTCAAAATAAGATTTTACCCATGAGGTTAATTTTCAAACGTTTGATAAAGCTTAGTTAATTGAGGCCATTGTTTCCATTGGGCTGCATGGTTAGGGCCCGTTTCCACTAGCCACCGCGTGTGGCTGCGAGACACGCGGCGGCACTTCCGGGTCTGCGGGTACGCAGACGAATCCCAGAAGCCGTGCCGTGCCATGCACGGCTATTGGATTTGCTGCCTCCTGCACGAAAACTGAGGGCAGTGCCGGCCGAATTGCTAGGGCAAGCGATTCGGCCGGCGGCGCCACCATTATTTTCCCATGGCAGAGTTTCCCTGAGCGATTTGCCTGCGGGGAAACTCTGCGGGTTCGGCCAGGTTTCCGCGCTAGTGGAAACGGGCCCTTAAAGTGAATGTGTACCGCTTTAAAAATAAAAGTCAGATACTCACCTAAGGAGAGGGAAGGCTCGGTCCTAATGAGCCTTCCCTCTCCTCTCACGGTGCCCGGTCCCGCGCAGGATCCCCCGTAGCAGTATTCGACCAGTTCGGTCAAATACTGCCACTTCCGCCGACGAAGGGGTGTTTCGGAAGCCTTCGGGAGCATTGCTGACTTTTACTATATTTTGCTGGCTTTCCACATCAAAAAATGGACATGGAGACGAGACATGTTTGTGACAGGGCGACGGGATCTACTGTGGCGTTCACACCAAATGCTGTAGAAGCTTCAACTGGCTTTTTAAAAATGTTTCCGTTCATTTGAATGAAGAGGCGGTAGATCCCCTCTTGCACACCACATGCAATTCCGATTTTTATTTATTTTTTTTATTTTTATTTTTTTTTATATACGTTCCGCTTTTTTTATTCCTATTTTAAAAAAAAAAGTACTGCTGCTTCATTTTTTTATGAGAATATAAAATTGGATCATATATCATATGTAGTATGCTAGAGGCCTAAAATGAGGTTTTCCACATTTGTGGAAAACACTGCGTTTACAGCCCATGTAAACCAGCGCTAAAGTGGGCAGAATCCAGGACTGCTCATGGCATCTCATCATTGTGTATCCATCATTATTGGGGATCTATGATTTCTGACTGGTGATACACTTCTGCAGCTTTTCAGATTTCATGCTTGTGTTCATTTGCTACATAAATCTGGCATCTCTTAAAATGGACCACTAAACCCAAAATAAGACATTTTCTAAAGGGACTACTTGCAGTATTCACTGCCATGTACGTAACTGAAATCAAAATACTTGACTGTTCTACAGCTTTGATCTGCGACATTGTAAACCATGTTAGTGGATGGCTGCATCCACTGGAATACAGGACATCAGCTGTGTTCCAAAACGTTGTTCCCTATTGTGAATCAGGCATTTTATAGCTACTGACATACTGTGTTTAGTGGTCCTTCATGGTATGTTTGCCTTGCATGCAATATTCTTGTGACCTTTCTTTATCTTTGCCTTCACCGATTATGGCATTCATTGATTCATGCGGTCATATGTTGGCTCATCTTTGGTTACTGTTCCTAATGTTAACTCTCATGAATCATCGGTCTAAAAACCTGAACTTTTTATCACAGTAAATGTTAAGATTTGTTTGGAAGGTGACCTATGGACCTCCTATTTAATGTTCCTTCAATTTTTACATTGATCAGTCCTAAATATCAAACCAATTCAAGACAGGTGGTTTGCCTTTTTTTTTTTTTTTTTTTTAAATGTGTTGATATTGTAGTATAAAACGTTTTTCTATCCTGTTAAAGCGGACCTGAACTCAGAACTTCCTCTCTGCTCTTCAAAGATAAGCAACAGCATAGTATCCTTTTACAGAAAAACATTTCCTTGTTAGAGCTTATAAAGCTCCTCAGAGGTGCTGCAGTGCAGTTGCATCCTGGTTTGCTGGGAGCACAGGAAGGGTTAAGCTCCTGTGTTTACATATTTGCTCTCAACTCGGCAGAGTCGACAAACAGCTGGGTGATCAAATTGTATTAACTCATTACTTGCTGAGAAGGATGAATTAGACAAGCTGTTCTCTATAAACACATACAGGATAGATTTCTCTGTGTTTTTCTTCTCTCTAAGGCAAGAGTTCAGGTCCACTTTAAAAAAACAAAAACAATAGATCACTTTGGCTTTGGGAGGGTATGTGTTTTAACTTTGTTGCTGTATTGCGTCAAACAATTTTACCATAGATTGTGTTCTGAAAAAATGGACTGTAATTGCACATTGAGTTTCAAATCTTAGTCCTGCAACAGAGGTAAGTTACCTTTTTTTTCAATGTATTTTCGAACCCATAATTATTTTGTCCCCAAAACTAAAAGGATAAAGTTTTTAAAAATGACATTTCACAGCACTGGTTTCATCATCTGCTGCTATAAAGCCTTGGAGGCACTGAATGTCGCTCCATCTTGCCTTTTCACTTTAAGTTGCTTGTGCACTATCAAAAGCCACCTGTATGACCATTTCATAAGTCAAGCAGGCAATACAGGGGGTGACTCCCGAGTGAGAATAGGTTTTGTCATGCGTTTGGTGTTGGCAGTCATTGCCTTTGTGCACGTAAAAACAAAATTGACCAGGAGCAAAGGATTAGTCATAGTATTGCTTGAGTTGGTAAGTGGGGAAAAGGCAAATAGATCTCTGCTTGTCCTTATTGGAGAGCTGCTTGTCTGTTGGTATCACCAAAGTTAAGTTTCAATAGTCTTAATGAGGAACTTTAACACAGGATTGATTTTCATCCCAGTCCGTAGCCTATACTCTTCCCTTGAGAAATCTTTACCTTTTCTGGAATAGATCATCAGGGACATCTATATGTCTGATATTGTGGTGAAACCCCTCCCACAGTATGATGTCAGGGCCATGGCCCTGACAGATTGCTGTCTGTGAACCTTGTTGCATTGTAGGAAATGACATTTTTTTTTTTAACTGCCAAGAAAGCAGTAGCTCCCTCTGTGCATAGAACTCAAAGTAAACAAACATCCCACAGCATTCATCTGGCAGGACTAAAGGTGTCGACACCTGTGATAAATTTCAGAATATCAAGGATGAGGAAAGATTTTACAACCTGCAAACCCCTCTGTCTAATTTATAAATGAACTAGTGACCTTATCCCGTTTTAATAACGAGCTCTGGGTCTCTCACCGCCCCCACACCCGCTCGCCGCGCACATGCCCACCCAGCCGCCTCCCTTGCTGTCCTGCTCCTGTCCCAATGACTGTCACTTCGGCATATACAAAGTAACGCAAACACAGGGACACACACTGACATAGAACGCAGAGACACTTAGGTTTTATTAGGTAGGATATTGTAAATATATTCAGTTTTATTTAAGTGTACCGGAGGCGACCTAATCGTGTGTATGTGGAGTGCAAAATATATTAACCAGGCTTTTACTTTTTTATGTTTTGCTGACTGAAAGAGTTAATTTTCAGGCATAGAAGTGACAGCTTCTGTCTTTTCAATACCGTGTTGGGAATATTGTGAACCTCACTGATTAGCAAATTGCAGCCATGAAAGTTTTCCTGGAAGAATAAAACTTCTGAGGGTAGGGGAGAGATAGAAAAAGGTCAATAGTTCATGTATTTTAACTCTGGGACATGTAATAGACTGCCTTTGAGCAAAGACAATAAAACATCCAATCCACTTTGTAAATATTTAAATATAAAATTATAACTAAGGGATATTTTAAGACATTTTAGATGCAGGAGAATAAATACAATTGTTTAACTCATCAGATTATTTTCACCTCCAGTTGATTTTAATTACAATATTTTCACTACAGTTCCTCATTAAGCAAGCTACTAGCCCTGTCCTATCCGATCCACAGTGTAGTAAAGTGGTTGCTTTAGAAGGTATATAGGCCTTCCCTAAGGAAACTGCAGCCATATGTCAACTTGTTTCTCCTCTTTTGCCCAGAGGTCTGGTAGTCCAGGCCACACACCCTTCACAAAGTACTGCAGAGGGGTTTCTGGACACTACAAGGCAGTGCATGCATCATGAGAGAAACCACTCTTCTGCTGAAAAGCAGAGATCAAAAGCAGTCACAAAAATGGAAAGCTGTTTAAACATCCGCAACTTTATTCGAAATGCCACCCTGGCAATCCATAGTATTATCCACAAATTAAACACAAGTACAGAAATCTTACCACTGAATTCCACTTAAAAATCAAGTGGATAACTTGGTAGTGACGAAACTTAACATCACTTTTGTAATAGAACCCCCAACTGTTTATTTCCAGACTGAGTTGCATTCTGGAATGAACTCGACTTGCCAGTGCAGACTGAAAAACAATTCATCTTATTTTTCCCCTTCATTTAACCTCTCCTGTTGTCAGTTATGGCGCTCCTCCTTGGCTCTTGGAATTTCCATTCACTTCTCAGTATACTGTGTCATTTGCAGCGACCATAGCTTTGTTTTGTAGAAGCTGAGGGCTGATCATAAGACCCCGAGACTTCCCTACCCTCATCGTGTTTATCAGGTCATTTTCTCTAAGGAAATTAGGTTACTTGTTATGCTTATGACAGGATAAAGTAGCAATAAAATGCTTTTCAAGCCACCATCAAACAAGAAAATACTACTCCTAAGAGCGAACTTAGGAGAAAAGGCAAATTAAATGATATCCTTTTCTCTTTAAAGACTAGTCACTTCTGTCCATGCAGCTGATATGTAAACAATGCTCCCCGCTTTTCTCTCTAGATTTCATCAGATAGGGGAGTTGGGCTGCTGGCTTATGGTGCGTTATGTTTGATGGATAACTCCCATCGGAGTTCAGGTCCTGATCCCCATGGGTGACATCGCTGGGTCAGGTTGCACACACACGAGTCAGCTGTGCAGCTGAGAATACACTGTGTTGCTATGTGGGGAGGCAGAGGAACGACAGAGCGGCACCAGGGCCGGTTCTAGACTTTTTGCTGCCTGAGGCAAATTTGTGAGGCTGCTTCCCCATCCCCCCTTGCCTATTTGGAATGATCGCATAGCACCTGACAATTTACTCTGCTTCATTTAATGTTCTCACATGACATGCTGCAGCTCAACACAATAGCACACTGGCTGGCTGTGAGTCTGACAAACAAACTGCTCACTCTCAGCCAGTCGTCTGTCCTCCATTCCTCCTCAGTCAGGACAGCAGTGCCACCTCCTCCCTGATGCTGTGTAAGTAAATTTAAAACACTGCTGCCTCCCCCTCCTCAGTTAGTCAGACTCCTCACACTCTACAACAAGCTGCTTTTCCCCATTGATGACCTCTTTACCTTGCTCTCCTCTTGCTTCTCCTACTCTTGAGTGCATGCTGTTAGTGTAAACACAGAACAAAAATGTTGCCCCTGAAATCTCTGCGTCACGTGCGTGACATCACATGGCGGGGGAGCGGCGTAGACATTTGAAGGTGAGGTATGAATTGATCCATCAGACAGATCGTGAGCCACTGTGCACACGCCTGATTATTGGCTGTGGCTGTCATTATTGGCTACCTCAGCCGACTTTAGTCGAGTGTGTGTGTAACGAGCCTTCAGGGTTATTTCCACAGGTTTCCAATTAGTCTACAGCTTCTATTCTGCTTCGCAGCCGCAGCCCAGATCACTAGGCCGTACCATGTACAGCTATAGTGAACTGGCTGCGAGGTTCAGAAATCTGTACTAGGCCATCCAGATAGGCACCAAAGCGCAATCTGAGCTGCAGAACATGAAGTAGGCAGTGTTTCCCTGTGCAGCCCGCATGCAGGGAAACTCTGCAGATTTGGCCCGGATTTGGGCATAGTGGAAATGGGACCTTAGAGTTTTTAAACGTTTGCCAGCAATTCACTTTTAAAGGACAAAAAAGTTATAAACCAAGATGTCCAAATACTTGCCGATTTGATCATTCGATCGAGTCTGGTGAAGATCAATGCCCCGAACATGCCGTATCGATCGATTTTCCGACCTTAATCAAATGGGTCAATTGTACTAGACAGAAGATCGGTGGATGGTCGGGAGCGGTGGCAAATCGATGGGCCAAAGCATTGCACTGCATTGAACAGTGGGACACTGATTAATGCCAAAATTTATTAGTATGTGTGTGGAAGCATTCCATCAGATAGATCCCTCTCTGATCAGATTATGATCCGAGAGGAATCCATCTTTTCACCACATTGACCAATGTATGGTCAGCTTTACAAATGTTATTCCTGTTCAATGCCTGCTAAGGAGTTCCCTTTCAAGAGATATGTCCTTTTCACTGAAATGTCTGTTCCTCTAGAATGTGTGGCGTATTTGATTTAACACAGCATGATGATTTTGGCCGATTCGTTCATAGTTTGACACTTTCTCACCTACTGCCAACATCACCGCAGTAATTATTTTCACTGTGACTTTTTAGGTCCTATCGCTTTACCTATGTTATTTAAAGAGAAACTCTGACCAAGAATTGAACTTTATCCCAATCAATAGCTGATACCCCCTTTTACACGAGAAATCTATTCCTTTTCACAAACAGACCATCAGGGGGCGCTGTATGACTGATAATGTGGTGGAACCCCTCCCACAAGAAACTCTGAGGACCGTGGTACTCCTGGCAGTTTCCTGTCTGTGAACCTTGCTGCATTGTGGGAAATAGCGGTTTACAGTTTCCAACTGCCAAAAAAGCATGCAGCATGCATCACCTGCCAACAGTAAAAATGTCACCATGTGATAAATGTCAGAATGTAAATCAGGGATTTAAAAGATTTTAAAAAGGGCAAACACTGACTAAATCATTTATACATAATTATTGTAAAAATGAAGCACTTTTTTATTACATTATTTTCACTGGAGTTCTTCTTTAAACCAGATTTTCTCAGCGGAAATGTTTTAGGCTGTGCTGTGTTTATCTACAGTTGCACATCCGGAACTTGTCTGGGACCTTTCGTTTTGACAGGCTTGATTGCACTGAAATCTTTGCTTTAAAGAGACACTTAAGCCATAAAAAAAGTTTTACTCATCTGGGGCTTGTACCAGCCCCCCGCAGCAGTCCTGTGCCCTCGCAGCCACTGACTAACCCTCTTGTCCCCCGCTGCCAGCTAGTTTCGGTTTTGCCGACAGGCCGTCAGGACTGTAACTAGCGCTATTGCGGGCCGCAACGCGTACAAAAATACGCGTTGCCGCATTACGAACGCCTAGATATGCGGCAACGCGTATTTTTGTACGCGTTTCGGTCCGCAATAGCGCTAATTACAGTCGGAAATGCGGAAAAAGCTACGCGTGGCCGGGCCTGTCGGCAAAAACGAAACTAACTGGCAGCGGGGGACCAGAGGATTAGTGAGTGGCTGCGAGGGCACAGGACTGCTGCAGGGGGCTGGTAGAAGCCCCAGGTGAGTAAAACTCATTTTTTTTTTCTGACTTAAGGTTCACTTTAAATGTGCTCAGTAATGACTGTGTAATATTTACACATTACCAATGCTGCTCCAATCCTCCAAGGCAGACAGACTATTAAAAATATATTGCATGGACTATTTTGAAAAATACTATCAGTTTGTCTTTACTTTTTTATAGTCTGCAACTTCTTACATTTATTGTAGAATAAAGTTTTTCTCAAAATGTATCACTGAAAATATATAACCCTTCACTTAGTATGGCAATAAATGTAATATTGTTAAAAAGTGTAAGACCTAATTTTTGGATATTGGGCTGCTTTTACCCTGACCACTGGATTGCAGGGCTCAGCCACTGATCTGCCAGGAAACGAGCACAATCTGATTGCTGCATCATGCAACCAAATGGTAGCGTTGGTAATCCTATGTCAGGGTTTGTGTCACAGTAAGGTTTCTGCGTAGCAGCAGGCGACTGCCACCCACTCGTGTGCATAAATGGTTCAGGTACTAACCCACTGCCCATGCCAAATCCTTGCAGCTGAGTGAAAGTGACTGACAGCTATTTTGAGCTCTGGCTATGACCATATGACACAGAAAGTAGGAAACCCCACCAATATAGTAGGAACTATATGTATAGTATACTGTATCGTATGAGTCTGCTTGAAAAGTCAGGACTTGCAGTTCACAGGAAGTAGGTGTAGGGAATTGCAGGACCTCAACTATTCTAACAGAAAATAACAATGCCAAGCAGGATAGGTCTTTAGTGATTAGGGATAGGTAAATAGCTGCAGCATACAAAGCCACAGCATACATTCCTGCCCCCCCCCCCCCCCCCTCCTCCATGCTGCAACATGCATTCCAGTGCCCAGCAACCAGTCCAGAGGTCCACAGACATTGCCATGTCACATAATTTGGGGGGGGGGGGGGGGGTGTTATAAACTGACCTTGGCTAAAGCCCCATACACCCACTCAACAGCAGTCTTTTATGCAGCACAATTGTTGAACAACTTTTGTTGTGAAACAAGTTGAAACTGCTACAATAAGTCTTTTGCTATTGTTCAAAAAGCTGATAAGTCTTCAATCCAACTGTTGAGGCGCGTACACGCGCCATACAGCCGCAAACGACTGGTCCGTCGGACCATCCCGCTGTATCAGTCTGCCGACAGCGTGTACACACGTGCTACTGTAGGCTGAACGTCCGCCCAGCGGGAGGCGTTTGCGGCGGTATGACGTGTGTATGCACCTTAAAGTGGATCCAAGGTGAACTTTTGCTCATTGCATAATTGTGTTCCTTCCCTATTGTTTATGGGGCATTCCTCAAGCCAATACTTTTTTGTTTTTGTTTTAATACTCTAATTCCCTATAAACTAAATAAACCACCCCCACAGGTTTTCAGAGAGCCTTGGCAGTAGCAGGGGCTCATGGGAGCTCAGTCTGGGCAAGAGGAGGTGTTAAAAGCCATTGATTTTAGAGGCAGAGGGGAGGAGGGGGGATTAGGTTCTTTTCGCAGTCTGAGTGCTGATGGTGCAGATAAGCTTGGCTGTGTGTAATGTTTACAAATCAACCCGGCTGCTGTCATTGTATCACAGGAAGAAATAATAATTTTCTATTAAAGCTCTTTGCAACTAGATTTGCTGTAAACTTTAGATAAGATATATAGACAAGTTACTTGTTACAGTTAGTTTTTCATCTCGGATCCGCTTTAAGATTGACGTCTTATCAGCTTTTTGAACAATAGCAAAAATACTTTTTTTTTTTTTTTTACCTGTTTCAACTTGTTTCACAACAAAAGTTGTTCAACAATTGTGCTGCATAAAAGACTGCTGTTGAGCATGTGAATGGGGCTTGAGGCTGTATGTTCATAAGCAGTTTAGACATTGTAGACTTGGAATGTCCAGCTCGTGTATTTATTGGCACTTTATGGTTCCTTTCTTGGTTTAGTGGTGTTTTATAAATCCGTTGTAGCTTCCTGGAACAATCCTGCTTCTCATTTGATTTATCTAGAGGATGAATCCTGTAAGCTAGTTTGCCATTTCCCAGATCTTTTGTTGACCCCTCTCTGCAGACTGATCAGCTAAGCACCCATTTCCCAGCTCATGTGTCATCTGTCTGTGGCCATCTCTTGCTATCTGTGGTCAGGATGACTGTAATTGCACAGTTATGCTGGGTACACACAGGATGCGTTTTTTCAGTCAATTTTCCGTCCAATGGTTTTCCAATTCGATTTTCTGATCGATATTAGATTCTGTTATCTTTTCTTATCTATTTCCATTCACTTCTATGAGAAATCGTTCAGAAAGACTATCGAAAATAAGATGGGACATGTCGGAAATTATCTTTCAAACCATCTATCTAACACAAAATTGTATGGTGTGTACCTAGCATTATACATTAACCTCATTTCTATGTTTCTTGTGGTCACAGAATGGCTTTGCAGATGAACAAACTAGCTTGATAAGATAATAAAATACTTATTCCAACCTTTGCTCTTGTGTCTTCCAAACAATTGAACAAAAATTGGAGCGTGGCTGTTTCAAAGGATTTAAATTACCAGTAGAAATATATATATTTTTAAAAGTGGGGGGGGGGGGTCGATCGAGCATGATTGATGGTTGAATCTATTATTTCTGACGGGTCTGATCTGAATTCCAATCGTTTTTCTGATGCATTTTCCAATCACTTCTTCTATACAAAATCAGATTGGCCCTGTTGGAAATGATTGATTTTTGGTCTATATCTGATTTGGAAATTGCATGGTGTGTACCAGGCATATAACATTTTCTCAGTTCGTTCTTTATCTGCAACTCCTATTCCACTCTGTTTTCATCACTGTACTCTCTCTCTCTTTTCATTGCCTCGGTTGCTCTTTCCATTGTCTCTCTCTTTCCCTCACTCCCACCTTCCCTTTTCCTTCCCTTGCTCCCACCTTCCATTTTCCTTCCCTTGCTCCCCACCTTTCCCTTCCCTTGCTCCCACCTTCCCTTTCCCTTCCCTTGTTTCCCACCTTTCCCCTCCCTTGCTCCCCACCTTTCCCTTCCCTTGCTCCCACCTTCCCTTTCCCTTCCCTTGCTCCCACCTTCCCTTGCTCCCACCTTCCCTTGCTCCCACCTTCCCTTGCTCCCACCTTCCCTTGCTCCCACCTTCCCTTGCTCCCACCTTCCCTTGCTCCCACCTTCCCTTGCTCCCACCTTCCCTTGCTCCCACCTTCCCTTGCTCCCACCTTCCCTTGCTCCCACCTTCCCTTGCTCCCACCTTCCCTTGCTCCCACCTTCCCTTGCTCCCACCTTCCCTTGCTCCCACCTTCCTTTTCCCTTCCCTTGCTCCCACCTTCCCTTTCCCTTCCCTTGTTTCCCACCTTCCCTTTCCCTTCCCTTGTTTCCCACCTTTTCCTTCCCTTGTTTCCCACCTTTTCCTTCCCTTGTTTCCCACCTTTTCCTTCCCTTGTTTCCCACCTTTTCCTTCCCTTGTTTCCCACCTTTTCCTTCCCTTGTTTCCCACCTTTCCCTTCCCTTGTTTCCCACCTTTCCCTTCCCTTGTTTCCCACCTTTCCCTTCCCTTGTTTCCCACCTTTCCCTTCCCTTGCTCTCCACCTTTCCCTTCCCTTGCTCCCACCTTCCCTTTCCCCTCCCTTGCTCCCCACCTTTCCCCTCCCTTGCTCCCCACCTTCTTTCCCCACAACTTGTCTGTGGAATCTTCAGCTCACCATTAAGGTCCGTCATCTCCCTTTGTCTCTCGCGTAACCTCATAAACCTACAGCTTCTTTCCAAATGTTTTCGACGTTGCATGTCTGCCCACATGGGCACAGATTTGCCTGTGTACTTTATTTTTTTTTTGGGGGGGGGGGGATATAGAGCAATGTCGTTTGTACTTCATACAGCACTTGTACACGCATGACATGTATAAAGCTGGTACTTAATCCAAAGAGGGTCTATATGCAGGTAAAGGTTGTAGAGAGCATTTTTGTCATTTTAGCATGGTCATCGCTTGCATGTGTTTGGATCTAGCTTTTGTCCTTTTAGTTTTGTTATAGTTTCATTTAATGATTGTGTCCATCTGTTTTTGCTTTTGTTTGCATACCATGCAGTCCTTCGTTGCTTATTGAAACAGTATTTTTTTTCTCTTGAGTGTGCGAAAATTTAGTTCTACCATCAGTGGACTGTTTGTTCATAAGATTCGTTAGGACACCATAGTTCTTTTTGTTGGTTAATAATATTGATTACATAGAATATAGTTTACATCAACTTCTTGAGGACCACATCACGCCGATGGGCGTGACTGCAGAGGGAAGCCCCAGGACGTCTAAGGGCAATCGGCATAAGGTCCTGTGGGCATATTTTGCACGCGCATCTCCGCTATCAGCCTCCCAGCAGCGATCACCGTTAGGAGACTGTTAGATGGCAAAACAGCCGTCTATTTACTGTGTACAGCACTGTGATCTACGGCAGCACTGTACTGGGGACAGCCCTGTGACACGGCTGTCCCCCTTGGCGGCAAGATTGCGATCCGCTGTCATAGACTGAAGCCTGTGACAGCTGATCGCACTGATTGGCTGGCGGGAGGAGGGAGGGCTAATAAAATAAATAAAAATGCACATATTTATTATAAAAATAAATATTTGTTTAAAAAAATAAACATCCTGGGAGCGATCATACCCCACCAACAGAAAGCTCTGTTGGTGGGCAGAAAAGGGGGGGGATGATCACTTGTTGATCTTGACATGTTTTGAACTAATCCATCTCCTCATGGGGTGTTTTCAGTTATTCCTTTATTTACAAAAGCACTTACAGAATGACAGTTGCTGAGTCCAACTGCCAAATAGTGTGTAAAGGAGTGGGAGAGCTGGCTGACATATTTAGGCAGCTCTTTTCAGGGAGTACTTTTTTAAACAATAAAAGTAATACTTAGAATCTCCTATGGGGAAATGGACTAGTCCAAAATTTGTCAAATATATTAGCTGATAACTACCTTCTGTAAGTGACAGCAACATAGGAAGAAAGTAATTAAGTGTTTTTTACTCTGGGAGAAATCTTTTTTTTATATATAGGTATTTCAAAACGTATACTTTTTTGCAGTAGTGGTCCTATAAGTATTGTAGTTTAAATAGCCTCTGTTATTGGGGTTTCTTGAAACTGAAGTGCCCGTATTCCTAGAGTGAAAGGTTCCCCATGCGTGGGACAGTCCATACTAAGCTGGTATTCTAATATTTTATTTGCCGCCTCTTTGTTAAAACATCCATTGTGAATGAATTGGAAAGTGTTTCCTATTTTTTTTGATGATAAAGTAGAAACCTTTCCAAACCAAACAAGCATGCTTATGGGGCTTTGCAGGGAGGCTTTAAATGTAAGTAATAACACTGGGCCTGGTGCCTTGTGGAAACCACTGAAGCAACCACTAAAGAAAGAAAACAGGCTTTTCAAAATTACAGAACTTGATTCAGACCAATTAAAATTGTCCCTTAAGGCCTAGAAAGTTGAGATCAAAGAACTACCCTGTAATATGACGACCATATTTTCTGTCCAGCAGTTCCCATGTATGCGAGTGCGCTCCCTCTGCATGGAGTCTGACCAGCAGGAATTTATATGGTCAAGTGTATAATCAGTATAGCATGAAATTTAGCAATAGGAAAACCCCAGGCCAGACAAGGCAAAAGGAGTTCCCTGAGGTTAATTTAGACAACAGGCTGTCAGATAATTCCCTTACGAAACCTTATTCTCCAGTATAGCTGAATGAAGACACACTGGTCTAATGTCGATTCCATTGAATGAAGGTGGCCACATACGATTCAATCAGTTTTTTCAATTCGAGAATTTCAATCCTTTGTTTTCTGATTGTTCTATTTGATACACATGACCAATGTATCATACATGTTAAATGATTCCCCAGTTATGGAAAAAGGATTGGAAACTCAGAATTGCCTGGGTTCATTCATGAATCAAGACCATTTATCCTACATTATTCAATTTTCTTAAAAATTGTTTCGGAAAATCAGCCCTGCTTGTTTGACTTGTATCGATAAAAATGGGAAATTCCACCAGTTTTGTTTGCATCTGTAAGGGTTGGAACCTACTAGAACGTTTTTTTTCTTTTTGTTTTTCCTGAACGTTTAGGGAGGTTTTCATAATGCTAACTATTACCCTAAACGCTCAGCTAACGTTAATGGATGGGCCAAATTCCACTGGAGCGTTTGCGATTACCAAAATCGCAAACGCAGGACATGCAGCATTTTTGAGCATTAGCGTTGGCCTTTCTGCAATGTAAAGTATATACTGGTAAACGCTGGCAGGTCAAAACCTACACAGAGCGATTTGCTAGCAATTTTAAATTAGTGCACACTGTTAAATTGATCAATCAGAATTAAAAAATGCGAATCCTAAATCGCTACACAATCGCTGGCAAAAAGCTTACTTTCTAAAATCGCCAGAAAATGCTCATTAAATCTCTTACAAATCGCTCATTAAAAACTCTAGCAATTGTGATAGCGATTTGTAGTGGGTTCCAGGCCTAAAACAGAGTTTTATTGAATTGCAGTAAAAGCAAATCTTTTTCTGATCGTGTAGGGTCACCTTAAATGTTGATCTACTGCCTTTCCTGCCCAGGCCTCAGTCAACCTAGATTTCCCTTCCTGTCCGATCAATACTTTCGATCAATGTTCAAGAATCTAAATTTGATTGATTGCCCATTTAAAGGGAATCGATCTCCATCTTATTTGATCAGTTATCAAATCTACAGGGAACCACTAATGGGAAAATCAATGCACATATTGGTACCTTTAGTTTTTGAATCTGATGACTCTAAACCTCTTAACGATAGGTTGAGGACTAGTCCATCTTCTCAAGGTTTACTTTATACTTCTCAAAACAATCCGTGAACTGTGGCATGGTCCAGTTGCTACATTAGTGTCCACACAAGTAAGCAGGTATGTTGTCATCTTTGTTAAGGTCCTTGCTGAGCAGTGGTTTAAAAAAAATTGAAATAATAATAATGGTAGCTGTGCGATTCCTCCACAATGTACTAGTTTACAATTTGTCAATAAGTGGTTCAGTGTCATCAGATTACAATATCCATCGTAAATGGTAAAATGTAATTTACAGTGGGTTTTTAGTCTGGGACAATTGTTTATCTTGTATATGTGCTTGTACGATATACAAGGTTTTTGCGGTAGTTTTCTTTTCACACACACGCGCACGCTATAGAACATAGGTAACAAACACAAGGCTTGCAGGCCGAATGCGGCCCTCCTTGCCATTTTATGTGGCCCTCGAGTGCTTCCAATGTGTGTCATTATAAGCTGCAAAAGAAAGGCAGTGTACTGCCTTACTGTCTGGAGGAGCACACTGGTGACAGTGTTTCTGGTTTGAGCCGGGGTGCTTCCCCCAGCAAGAATAGCACAGGACCCCCTCCTTGGATTCTGCCCAAACTCCCCCCTCCTCTAACTCTTTTAACACATTTCCCCCACACCATCTCCCCACATAGCAGAGAAGCGCAACAGAGCAGTGTAATATTTACCTGCTTAAACAATGCTCTGTGCTTCCATACCTCTTTCTCCCAGTCATGTGACATACCTCAGGAGGTATGCAGTATAGAGCGTGTCGCTGGCTGTCAGGAAGAGCAAAGGGGTATCGAAGCAGCAATGAAGCAGGTAAATATCCAAGCTGCTTCACTAGGCGCGCACACACACACACTCTCACACACACACACACACACACACACACACACACTCACACACTCACACTTTTTTGGGGACTTTTCAATTAATGTTAAATCTTAAACAATTTGGCACATGACTTAAGGGGCCCATACACTGTTCGATTTCAGCCATCAAGCGATCAATCGATTCTATAGAATCGATCAGAAATCGATTCTTTCAAATCAGCCGATTTCGATGGATTTGATCTGACAGAATGGAAAATCTAGGTCGATCTGCTGATGGCAGCAGATCGATGGCCCATAGAGTTGCATTGGATCTAATGGTGCAGTAATGCATTTAGATCGATTTTTAATAGATCTCATTGCGAAATCTATTGGAAATCTGTTCCTAGTGTGTGGCAGACATCAGATAGATTCCTGTCCGATTCGACTTGACAGGCATCTGACAGAAATCTGTCTGATGGTCGAATCTGCTGCAAATCTATAAGTGTATGGCCACCTTTAGACCATGTTTTAGATTTTGGCCCCGTTTGTGATGGAATTTGACACCCCTGCTATTGACCTGTATTTCCAGTTCACTGTGCATGTGCATTTCCATACATTGCTCAGCCCTAGCAGAGACATAAACGCTTCAAACTTGTATAGTCACCTTTTTCTCTTCATACACATTCACACATTCAGCACTCTGCCTTATTTTTTCCCCTCTTATATTCATCAGTATGGGCTGGGGCACACCGAGCGGCTGTTTGAGCATTTTTGCAGCCGCTTGCGGCTTCGGATACGCTAGGGTAATGTATTTCAATGGGAGTGTGCACACCACAGCGGGAGGCGTTTTGCAGAAACGAATCCTCCTGGGGTGAGGCATTTTTTGGATTGCGGAGGCGTTTCTGCCTCAATATTAAGTATAGGAAAAACGCAAACCCGCTCTGAAAATCGGCAGATCAGAGCGGTTTGCCAGGCGGTTTTGTTACAGAAGCTGTTCAGTAACAGCTTTACTGTAACAATATATAAAAATATGTTACACTGAAATCCGCAGCAGCAATCCGCAAAACGCCTCATAAAAATAAAAAAAAGCGTTTAAAAATCTGCTAGCATTTTGTGCATCTGCTAGCGGGTTTTGGTGTGCACTGGGCCTATTCTATTATTTAACCTCTTGGACCCCTCTATGGGTAGCTCGAAAATTGTTTGGATTCTATGCGTGAAACCATAATTTGAGTTATCAACTTGCTAGTTTGAGGCAACCTGTGATTAAGTGTAGTAGCCCTTTATGGATTTAGCACTTGGTACAAATCAGCATTTTGTGGCAGCAATCAAATACTCATCAGTGGCTGGATACATACTTCCATTGCTGGCTTGTTCTAGTCCATTACCCTCATCGTGCAGTATTTTTTTTTTTTATTGTGCATGAAATCGTTGATCATGCTTTCAGCTCATCCGTTCTTGCAACGCTGAAGTCTCTGCAAGCTTGTCACAGTCCCTGTTGTCATAATCGGAAGTGACTGCCTTCCAGGATCACAGGCCGCCTTCCCTCAAATGGCTTCAACGGAGAAGCCTTGCACGTAAATGGATCACAGTCTGGCTTTGTAGGATTGGAGCTCGTAATGCAAATCCAGGTCTTTCTTGTTGATGGGATTTGCTGTGTTGTGCTTTCAGCTTCGGCAGAGACCGTGGAGACCTCCCGCTGGACTGAAGAAGAAATGGAAATAGCTAAAAAAGGTAACGCACTGCAGTATGGTTTCTGTGATGAGAAGTAGTTGCTACTAATGTAGCTAATTTTATTTTTGTTTTGTGTGGTGTTCTGTATTGTAGTTGTGGCTTTTAATTTGCAAATGGGTATTGCAAGCTATGTAAAACTATGAGTGGCTATGTGGCTGTTTTCACCATTTAGCTAATTCCAATACAGCCTAATTTAGAAGTAACAGTGACAGACAGCAATTGGTTCATGGCAGGTCACATGGTCACACATAGTATTGGCAAATGAGCTGTTCAGATGAGTTGGGGTCCTGTACTATGTGCTTGTAAAATGGAGATACATTTTTATTTGAAAAGTTGATATATTCTCCAAAAAGTACAGCACCTCAAAAACACCTCAGAGTTGACTGCACTTGATTTCTTATTTCTTGCACATCAGTTGTAGCTATAGTCAGCTGTGATGCTTCTAAAAGGACTGTTTCCTCATTGCAATCCTAAATACTTCTCTAACTCTCTCTATAAATCACCTGCTAGAATTCAATTGCAAAAGTCTTAATACACTTCTGTATTTTGTCTTTTGTTATAAGAAAATGCATCTACAATACTGTATATTGCAAAATTTTCTAATAGGACATGAAGAAAAAAAAATCTGTTATCTACCCATGTAAATCTGGTGAAAATACTTCAGACCTTGTCAATCAGCTGCGTATCCATTCATTTTTTTGGATTGCACACGATTTTCCGATTGCTAGAGGGCCGTGATTAGCATGGTAAGCACGGTGTCCTTTTCCTACTGGTGGAGGTTGTTTTGGCCAAATGCAAACCTACTGCGTGCAACATTTTTCCTCTGTTTACGTTTGGTCAAATTCATTAACCCCCTGCCCCTTGAAAATCGTGCAGTGCAAGCATCTGTTATTAGCAATAATCTAATTGAAATGTTAGCGTCATAAAAAGACAAAATTGTGATTGCAACACTGATCATAATTTTTCAGTGGCATGTCTATTTGGAAATCTCTCATACGTTCTTCCTTAGTCACCGGACGCTGTTACACACCTTCTTATTTTTCTTTCTTACTAAGCATTGGAGGGAACAGTTCAAACTAAGCTTGTTGCCGCATGAAATATAACCAACATTGTTTTACTTGAGTACTGATACATTTAGTGTAGTATTTGTATTTGTTTTAACCTTGCCAAGGCTTTAAGGCAGACCTGAACTGAAAACCAACTTGAGATAATTAATTGTATGTGCAGTGGCATATAGAACTTTCCTGATTTCTTGTATTCTTAATTTCACCTTCAGGAGTTAAGTTTGATCTCTGAGGTGTGTGCAGCAGCCATGTCATTGTGACATAAAATTTGGTTCATTAAGCTCCCAACACAAAGAAAGAAATATAATTTGAGCTCCTTGGCACTATCTTGTTATTAGGATTATTTGCTTAGCCAGATAAATGTGCTTTGGCTTTTATTTCGTTTTTCAGGAGAGTTGCATTTGATTGCTATTTGACTGCCTCATTTGCATACTTTAAGCGCTGGTATATTCGTGCAATGCAAATCAAATATAAATGAACACAGGCACGTTCTAAATAGGCTTGGTTCTATATGTATCAAGGTTTGTCTCATCATGTGGCATATCAGTTCAGGTATGCTTTAACATGTACTGATTGCTGTTCTGAGTGCTGAGACTTGCTTGGAGCGATGAATTCACGTCATCTCTGTGGTGTACCCTACTTATGATCATCTTCAGTATGTTCAGGATTTCTGAGTGCATTTCTCCTTGTCTGAAATAGGTCACGACAATAATCTGAATTCATAATATTGAATTATGACACTGAATTTTTTTTTTCTGAGAGACACTCATTTTCCCCATTTATTTACATTTTCTGGCCTCTGAAGCATGCAGTATCACTGAGATGTGTCAGTCTGTATCAGGGCAAGTGCAAGGAAAAGTGGAGCGGATGTCTAGAGAATAACCAATCATATTTCGGCTTTTGAATTAAATTACTATTTCGATAGGGTGTTATGAACAGCCACACCACTTTGCTCCAGTTTTCAGTCTGCCCTTCTGAATCCATTCCACAGCAATTAAAGCTATGTGCACACTTTCAATGGCCTCAATTCACTAAACTTATCTTCTGTCTTTAATAACTCTTCTAGAGTTGTTACCATGGTGATAAGGCATGTAGTATTCAGGAAACATTTTACCTCAGGCAAGCCTAAAGTTAACTCTTCTGTCTTTAAATTAACTCTCCAATCCTTAAAATAACTCCAGAGTTAAAGACAAGCTGTTAATTAGTTGCATGTGAAAATAACTACAGAGGAGGTAAATTAACTACAGGAGAGGTAACTTAAGGAATGAAGAGGTAAGATAACTCTCTCACATGTGGAGGTAAGTTTTCTCTTGCCTTATCTCTAGCATGATCTTAGTGAATTGAGGCCAATGACTGTTGCTTTAATTCTATGGAGAAGGGTGGAGTCATGACAAAGAGGTGCCCTGCTGTGGGGACTGTAATAGAGGTTGGTCGATGGTGAACCTACACGTTGGTCATCAGTGACATTAAGGAACACGTACTGCAACACTTGTCGCCAGGGCTGTGGAGTTGGAGTAATTTTGGGTACCTGGAGTTGGTGGTTTCAATTAAGGCCTGGAACCCACTACAAAGCGCTAATCGCAATCGCTAGTGTTTTTTCAGCGTCTTGTAAGTGATTTCAGTTTCTAGCGATTATGGTAGCAAATTTAAAAAGTGTAATATTGGCATAGGAGGATGGTTTTGTAAACCTAACATGCCAAGTAATGATGTAAAATATGTATATGTGCAACACACAAATGTTTTTGCATTGGGTATTAAAAAAGTAGTCTGAACTAGATAACTTCCTTGCTGAGTTTACAAATCATGGGGACAAGAACATGATTTCCCATGATGCCACCTTATTGGGAAGTACAACCATCCCTCTTGCAGCCAAGCACTCTCACTACATACTCCCATCTACATGCTAAATGGTTGGGATGGTGTTATTTGACTTGCAAGCCCCACCCCTTTCACAATTTTTATTTTTTATTTTTTTTTTGGTATAGTGGGATTTGTTGATCGAATTCTTGATTGCTTTTTTCCTAAGAAAGTGAGAATTACTCTGTATTTTAAAGCCTGTGCTCGTAGTATTAGTATTGGCTTTAGAGTAGCAAGGGAAGAGAAAGCACAACAAAGTCCGGGAGCCCAATCTGGTGCAATATCGTTAGTAGGTCGGGGTATATTTAAAGTTAAATTGAGAATATACTCACAAAAATGGGTTGCAGCAGAGGCAACCACTCGAAGTCACAGGTCGGGAGAAACCGTCCCCACTCTGCCTTTTCATTCCTAGATGGTCGCTGCTCCAGAGAAATGATCTGTCCATCGAGAACCCTTGACTAAATTAAAATATATATACACACACACACACACGTACACACACACACGTACACACGTACACGTACACACACACGTACACACACGCACACGTACACACACGCACACGTACACAGGGGCGTAGCAATAGGGGGTGCAGAGGTAGCAACCGCATCGGGGCCCTTGGGCCAGAGGGGCCCCGAAGGACCCTGCCTCAACTACAGTATTAGCTCTCTATTGGTCCTGTGCTCATAATAATCACTTCTATAGATACATTGAATAATGGTAATCATTAGGAAACTGTTCTCCAGCCCCTTCTTGCACCTCAGGCACTGTAGTTGCCATTGGCAGGTTTTGGTGCGCCGTATCAATTGTCATGTATAGAGTGCTTGGGTGGGCCCCATGTAAAACTTGCATCGGGGCCCACAGCTCCTTAGCTACGCCACTGCACGTACACACACGTACACACACGCACACGTACACACACGCACACGTACACACACGTACACGTACACACACGTACACACACACACACACACACACGTACACACACACACACACGTACACACACACACACACACACGTACACACACACACACGTGTACACACACACACACACACGTACACACACACGTACACACACACACACGTGTACACACACACGTACACACACACACACACACGTGTACACACACACACGTACACACACGTACATGTACACACACGTGTACACACACGTACACGTACACGTACACGTACACGCACGTACACACACGCACGTACACACACACACGTACACGTACACACACGTACACACACGTACACGTACACACACGTACACACACGTACACACACGTACACACACACGCACACACACGTACACACGCGCGCACACACACGCACACACACACACGTACACACACACACGTACACGTACACGTACACACACACGTACACGTACACACACACGTGTACACACACACACACACACACACACACACACACACGTACACGTACACACACGTACACGTACACACACACGTACACACGTACACACACACACACGTACACACACACACACGTACACACACACGTACACACACACACGTACACACGTACACGTACACACACGTACACGTACACACACGTACACGTACACACACGTACACGTACACACACGTACACGTACACACACGTACACGTACACACACGTACACGTACACACACGTACACACACGTACACGTACACACACGTACACGCACACACACGTACACGCACACACACACACACATACACATACACATACACATACACACACACACTTAGTACAGGTAGGAGGTGCCCGGTCTAGATTGTGTCATAGCAGTAGTGGTAGTAAGTTGGAGTTTATATCAATTTTTATTCGTATCGCTTCAGATATATGGAAGATAGTCGTCCTACTTTGTAGGTGTTTGGCAGGGTATGAACACAAGTAAAGGTTCAGGATAAAAAGATTAATTTTTATTGGTGCACTAGACAACGCGTTTCATGGTCGTTAGCCGCTTCCTCAGGTCAGTAAAAGTGCCGGCAGGGATTTCCGTCCGAGTATCCGGGCGCCAGACCTCACTGGAGTGGCTGGATAGTGTAATGATTAACCTCCTTGGCGGTTTATTTTTTGTGCAAAAATTGCAGAAATCCAAATTTTCTTAATTTTTTTTTTTTATGTTTCATGTAAAGCTACAAGAGTGGTAGCTACATGAAACTCCACTAGAGGGCGCATGTGTCCCTCTAGTTCGATCGTCGCCGGCAACAATGGCAAACAGGGGAACGCGTATATAACGCGCTCCCCTGTTTGGCTTCTCATGTCGCCATAGCGACGATCGGAATGACGTCATGGACGTCAGACGTCTCAGATCCAGCCCATAGCGCTGCCCGGAACTCATTGGTCCGGGCAGCGCAGGGCTCTGGCGGGGGGCCTCTTGCGCCACTGCGTGCGGGCTAGCTGCGCGTACAGCACTTTACAGGGTGAAAATCGCCCCACCAGGGGCTGAGATCTCCTCCTGCGCGGCATAGCCCGAGCTCAGCTCGGGCTTACCGCCAGGGAGGTTAAGGGCTCTGCCTCTGACACAGAAGACCTGGGTTTAAATCTCAGCTCTGCCGGTTCAGGAAGCCAGCACCTATTCAGTAAGGAGTTCTTTGGGCGAGACTCCCTAACACTGCTACTGCCTATAGAGCGCGTCCTTTTGGCTGCAGCTCTAGCGCTTTGAGTCTGCCAGGAGAAAAGTGCAATATAAACGTTCTGTTTGTTTAGTTTATGTATGCAAGAATTTTATATTTTTTTTTCTTCTAGATAAAAAACAGGCTTTCTGGGAATAATTCTGTAAAGCAAACCTATTCAGATTGTTCCCAGAAAGATCAATGCAGGTGTAAGTGGAGTTTGTAAGTTTTTCTTGTGTTAGTTGCCCAGAAACTAGCAGAGCAAGTTCGATGATAGCATTTTTCAGCAGCTTCCATTTTCTCTTTCTTCAGGTTATTATTATTATTATTATTATTATTTAGTATTTATATAGCGCCGACATATTACGCAGCGCTGTACAATGTATATATATCTTGTCACTAACTTTGAAAAAGGTTTTTTTTTTCCTGACTAGTGATGTTCAGATTTGTATTGTGATCTATGGGGAAAAAATTGTCATGTTTTTGGGTAGATGTATTAGGGTAATGGTTGCAATCATCTTTGACCTCCATTGAGAAGGCAAAAAGTCTTTACCTGAAATGACTCTAATAATCCCCCTAATGCAGTCACACAGCGTGATTATCAGGGCAGTGGAGTGTTTTTGCAGGGCTTGACACATGGTTCCAGTTCATTTCAGGTGATCAGAACGGGAATGTAAAAACCCTGACAGCCGGTGTCATTTCGGGAGATATTCACCAGCCATGATGGCAGCATGGCTTAGAGGAAATCTGTTCACTGAACTTCAAATTGTGCTCTCATTGCATGTCATCATGTGATAAATGTTAGAATGTAAATCAGGGATTTAAAAGATTTTACAATGGGCAAACACTGACTAAATCATTTATACATAATTATTGTAAAAAGGAAGCACTTTTTTATTACATTATTTTCACTGGAGTTCCTTTTTAAGCTGTTCTGAGCTTCAACTTTTCTGTCTGTGTTTTTCTTATAAGTCACTGCAAACATTTGTTTGCCTCACTTGGTCGTCTTACGTTCTAATGTCACGATTTCTCATGATTTCCGTTCTCAAATATGAAGGCAAGCTCTTTGAGGTTTAATTAGACTATATGTTGAGGAAGAGTAACATTTGCAATTTAAACTTTCTTAGTTTGTCCTTCAAAAGTTACTAGCTGCAAGTGAATATGCCCCAACTGAGTTTCTGACTAGTTAAATCCTTCCTCAAAAGCTTGATTAATGTTGATCTGGGCACATTAATGTGGGTAGTTTTATTCTACGCTGCAAATAATCACGTGAATTGGCTTATGCTTGGCTGGGAACTCCACAAGCAGTACAATGGATAGGTTCTTGCCGGAAGAAATGCTTATCATTATTCAGGAGTTTTGGCCACCTCTGATGGCCATTCTCTTGTTGGTTCGAAGAGTGGTTTGTATAAAAAAAATACTGGAGGAGTGACCTGCTATGCAAAATGACTGTGTGACAGAAGGGAAGGCTTAAGGAAGGACAGGCATATATTCCCAACAGGCAATCCCTGTTGGTTACCCATTGTGGTAGCCTGCAATTTGAGTACAAGAATGAAAATGATATATCCAGATTGTTACTAACATTCTGCAGTGTTTTCACTCTCCCCATCTTCTAGAGGTAAAGTGTATTCCTGTTTCTAGATGTCATCCTGACCATGTCTATGCCTTAATGAGCTCTTCCTAAATGTTATGTAAAATCTGCTCTACCTTCACCGTAGGGTCAGTTCCGGGTGACTCAAGCCCATGAACAATGAAGTGGATAGATTCCGCACAATGTTCATTGCATTGCAAGGCTCTTCCTACTTGTGCGTGTGACTATTGGGGCAAATATTCTCTGGTGCTTTCAAAGCTTGTGCCTCTTGTGATCAGAAGAGCTCTATTCTTGATATCCCCGCTCCTCAATTCTGTCCAGAAGTCACATCTAAGCAAATCAGAAGAAGAGAGAACCGAGAGCCCGATATGGTGTAGTATGTCAAGGTAATTGGATAATTAGAAAGAGTATGAATTGTATACTCACAAACCAGGGTTACCTCCAGGCAACCACTGTGTAGGCAGGTGAGGAGATTAGCCTGTCCTCACTCAGGAATAAGAAGTCGCTCTCTGTAGGCTTGAAAAACAAGAAGGGGTATCCCCCTCCACCAAAGGTGGATACAATCAGTATTATGGTAGAGAACAGAGGCGCCAAAAGGATAAAAACAATATTTAAAAGTTT